>NW_010340442.1:1694-36651 GCF_000700745.2 Antrostomus carolinensis
CTCAAAAGTTGAAGGCAGCATAGAACTGACATAATTACAACTTCTCCAGTTGTTATTTAGGAATTTATCAATTAATGAATCTGTCAAATAAATAGATCATTACAACTTCTCAATTTGTTATTTAGGAATTTATCAGTTAATGAATCTGTCAAATAAATAGACCAAAAGTTCTGTTGTATTGCTCTCATTCAAGATACTGACTTTTTTTTTTTTTTAACACAAAACCCCACTGTTTAGTGAAAGCTTTGTTGAACTGTGTTGAGATGAACTCTAGCAACTTTGTTGTAAATATTTTTCAAGTTTTTTTTCTGAAAAATACAAGACAGCTGAAAGAACTTTTGCAAAGGCACGGGCTTCTATCCTTAGAGATGGTGTTGGGAATCTATATGAAACTCTATAAAACCTCTAAACCCACACCCATAATGAAATCAGAATTAAGCATTACGTGTGAAATCACAACGCAAGGATTTACATGCACGCTAGAATCTCTAAATAAAAACAGTATGTTTTTTTCTAGTCACTAAGCTTCCTTTTGTAGGGATAAAGATTTATCAGCCACGTGGTTGCTGGCCATTTCTATCTTGTGCTCCCAAGTGCTCCAGGACTTCTGCCTGTCCTGGAATTCCTGGAGCATAGACTCTTCTGGGTGGTTTGTCCTCTGGGGATGAAGTGCAGTAGCCCAGTGCCTTTGCAAAACCAAGAGCTTTGTGGTGTGGAGAGCTGTGGAAATGAATCATGAAGGTTCAACCTCAGCTGCTGAGCAGGTCTCTGCACATCTCTGCAATTATGGCTACAGCTCTTGTAGTTAGAAATGGCTCATGAAATCTTGGAGGGGGTCAGTGAGCATGGGAAGAGCAGAGAGCTAAGGGTGGGTGAGGGTGTGCAGGCGCATTCTGCATGTGAGTGCATAAAGAGGAGTTTAAGAAGGTGAAATAACTGCAGAGCCATCCATTCTATACATTCTGCCTAAACAACATATGGAAGGGCTGCACAGCATTCAATCCTACAGATTAACCAGCCCCTCTGACTTCAGATTAGCTACAGCTGATTATCTCAGCTGCAGGACACCTGCTTTTTGCAGTACCTCTGATTTTCCCCCATGTCCCTGACAGAAAAACCTGATGTGAGATGTGGATGTGTGTCTGTGTGTGTTGCAGCGCTGGAGTGGGACGAACAGGAACCTTCATAGCCCTGGATCGGCTCTTGCAGCATATCCGTGATCACGAGTTCGTAGATATATTGGGCCTGGTGTCTGACATGCGGTCCTACCGAATGTCCATGGTGCAGACAGAGGTAAGATCTGTTCACTGCAGCGTTGTGAATCATAGAATCTCCTAGTTGGAAAAGGCCTTTGAAGTCACTGAGTCCAACTGTATCTGTCCATTACTAAACCATATCTCTGAGCACCCCATCTAACCCATCTTTTAAGTCCCTCCAGGGATGGGGACTCAACCACCTCCCTGGGCAGCCCGTTCCAGTGTCTGAGAACCCTTTCAGTGAAGAAGTATTTCCTGACATCCAGTCTGAACCTTCCCTAGTGTAACTTAAGGCCATTGCCTCTTGTTCTATCACTAATTACATGGGAGAAAAGACCAACACCTGCCTCCCTAAAATGTATCATCAGATTTATTTCATACCTCTCTGTAGCGTGTTCACATCCAACGACTGTTGTTCCCTCTGAACACTTGACAAACTAGCTATGAACAGATATAATTTAGTTTTCATCTTCATTGTAATATTGTCATGTTATTAATCTGCTGCACAGGTGGGTCTGATAATATATTTACAGTCTCAGGCATATCTTCCAGAGGGCATGAGTTATTCTCACCTTCTGTGAAATTAATGTGCAAAACAATACATTAGAAGAAATTAACATATGAAATTTTCAAACAGTCTTGAAAGGAATTGGACTTGCTGAGAGGATTACTGGCTCATGAAATAATATCAGTGATAGCCATTCTCACTTGGTTCAGAGGGTATCATCTGGCCAAGCACAGGAACTCAGTTACACAATGGCAATACAAATAACAAGCAAAACAGGCAAAAGAACTGTGAGTCTGCCAGAGACCCCATTTGTCCCTCTCCTTGCCCAAATATCTGCTGGATATTTCCCTTTCTATTTTTAAGGCAAATGTTAGGAGAACAGTCATGCTGTCAGAACATATAATGGAAAAAAACCCCACAAAATCTGTTGGCAAAGCAGAAGCTTCTGTGCATCTGAAACCTTCCCAGTTCCTCCACTAATGAGGGAAAGATTTCACGCCTGTTGTGCTCTTTACTGGTCAGACACAGTATAAACTGGCAACCTCTGTACAGTTGGAAGTGCCACCATCACTGTTAGCAGATGGGTCTGGCAGATAATCTGTTGCCAAGGATTGTTTAACCCAGAGCAAAGCAAAGGAGATTTAGCAGGGAGAGGAGAGGAGGAAAACGTGCAGTGACACCAACTAGAAAAGAAAAAAGATCATTATTCTCAGAGCATTCTGCATCATTCCTATCAGACTCCCACTTTTCATCACAATCCAGTAAGTTAATCCAAAGGCAGATCCTTATGAGAGAAACAAATCCTGATGGTTCATTTCAGCCGCAGCTGCGTTACCACACCAGAGGTGATGGGATTTTTATTTGTTTATTTGTTTTTAATGTACAAACTCATTGCCTGGCTGGGGCTGATGTCAAGAGCTGGGTTTTGAGGGTTGCTGAGCTCCTGCTGCTCCAGGCGGTGTCCAAGCCTGGCCACAGAGGTCACTGGGTGGCACTGGCACACAGGTGCAGAGGCCACTGAAAAATCTTTCCTTACAAAACCTGAAACTATGCCCAGCTCACCTGGGTTCACGTTGCCTCCTACACTGGAAACTTGGCAGTGTCTCACTGAGTAGTTTAAAAAAAAAAAACAAAAACCCAACAAATGGCACAGACCCAAAAAGGGTGTTGTTAGATCAGAGAACACCTTGTATTGAAACCAGACAATCTAAATTAGTGGGTGTGAGAAAGTTTAGGAATTTCTGTGGTCTAAAACACACTTCACACTCATATTGGTATCTCCTAGCATCAGCAGACCACTGGGGACAGGCACTAAAATCCAGATTCGGGCTTTAGAGTTGAAAACTCTGCCTTGGGACTGTCATATTTGCTTGAGATCCACTTGCTCCTTGGGCATAGTGCACTTAAAGCTTAGTGTAGGGTTCATCAGGATTTGCCTTCTCTCCTTTTGGAAGAACCCTGATTGATGACTTTTAGATTTCCAGTTAAATTACAGTGTTTATCTGTATGATGATAACGCTTAGAAAAGCCAGCCCACATCCAAACCCAAAGATTACCGTGGTGTTGTTGCATGAAAGCCTGTCCAAAAATATAACGGTACATGTGACTGACCCGACTTGCTTACAGTGTCATTTGCAGAGAGGATGACAACTTCTCAAATAATTAACTGTTCTGTGAACAAAATCAGGTTTCAGCTTTTTACTGGTAAAGAAGACAAGCCCTAAGGAACATAAAATTCATTAAAATACTTCAGGTGCATATGTGGCATGGATGCAATTTGTTGTGTGCAAATGCACTCAAGTACCTTTCTGGGAATTAATTAATTTTTAAGCAACATAAAGTAGACCCAACTGCTCTATTCTATTCCTATTCTATTCTATTCTATTCTATTCTATTCTATTCTATTCTATTCTATTCTATTCTATTCTATTCCATTCCATTCCATTCCATTCCATTCCATTCCATTCCATTCCATTCCATCACCATTTGGGGTGATTCGTTTGGGAGCAGGCACGTTGCTGTACATTGCATAGGGATGAGGAGGGAGAGATGGAGAAGCTGTGCAGGCTGTTACTGTGAACCAGCAAAATGTTTCATTGTTTGGGTTTTTGTCATAGACTCATAGAATGGTTTGGGTTGGAAGGGACCTTAAAGCTCATCCAGTTCCAACACCCCTGCCATCAGCAGGGACACCTTTCACCAGATCAGGTTGCTCGTCGTGCTTTCTGAGATGCAAAAAATGCCCACTCGTTTGGTCTTGTCTTCCAGGAACAATACATTTTTATTCACCAGTGTGTGCAACTGATGTGGCAAAAGAAGAAGCAGCAGTTCTGCATCAGCGATGTCATATATGAGAACGTCAGCAAGTCCTAGTTCAGAGTCACAGGTGGTAAGTCAGGCACATGACACAATCTCGTGTCCCAGCTGCTCAGCAGCAACCAGTGTCATGGGTCTTTGCTCCTGGAGCTTTGCTGGGAGTTTGGAGTTTTCTGGGCCTCATCCCCCCTTTGAGGTGATGTTCACATGGAGAGTGTGAGGAAAATCCCTCAGCCTCTCACAGGAAATTATCCACTGTATTTTCCATGGCACTGTAAGAGTGTATTGGCTCACTCATTTTTCCAGGAAAAAGAGAACCTGGAAATCCTGAGTGAGCCATCTAACCATTCCCTGCTGCTTCTCCTAACACACCTTACAAAGTTTAAAGGAGGGGAAGACTTTATATCTTTGTACTCAGCACTGGTGAGGCTGCACCTCGAGTGCTGGGTTCAGTTTTGGGCCCCTGACTCCAAGAAGGACATGGAGGTGCTGGAGCGTGTCCAGAGAAGGGCAACGGAGCTGGGGAAGGGTCTGGAGCACAAGTGTGATGAGTTCCCGGCTGAGGGAACTGGGGTTGTTTAACCTGGAGAAAAGGAGGCTGAGGAGAGACCTTGTGGCTCTGTCCAAGTCCCTGCAAGGAGGGTGTAGAGAGGTGGGGGTGGGTCTGTTCAACCAAGGAACAAGTGACGGGACAAGAGGAAATTATGCCAGGCTAGGCTTAGAATGGGTATTAGGAATAACCTCTTCACTGAAAGGGTTGTCAAGCATTGAAACAGGCTTCCCAGGGAGGTGATGGAGTCACCATCCCTGGAGTTATGTAAAAGAGATGTAGATATAGTGCTTAGGGACATGGTTTAGTGGTGGACACTGCAGTGTTAGGCTTATGGTTGGACTCAAAGATCTTAAAGGTCTTTTCCAACCTTAATGATTCTATGAGTCTCTTTTCAGTCATTCTCAAGTCACTTGCCATCTGCTGGGTTACCAAGGCCAGCAGAGGTTTGGGGATGCTCTGCCAGCACTGCTGTTGTGGCAACAAAGCCTGGTGGAGGGCAAGATGGGAACCAAAAAAGCTCTGACATGAAAACTGGGGATTTTTTTTTTAAATTCTGCCCCTCCCATATATCTAGAACCAGGGAACAGGAGGTGTCTCAGACTGGTACCGCCCTTAGCATAAGTGAAGTGACTGTCTTGCCTTTCCACTGAGCCCCAGTGCCTGAACTGTTGCATGCAACCAGCCCAGCTGCAGAGTAAGACACATGGCTCTGACCCACCAAGTGGTTTGTGATGTAACATCACTTCTGCTAAAGCTGATGAGCTTTAGTTCATTAGGTGGCAGTAATAACCCAGCCATAGCCTTCATATTTGCTTTAAGTCTTTCAACACCAACTTGATGCTCAAATGATAGCTGATGGAGAGCTGAGCTGTGGGCACCACCAGCCATCTCTGCCGTGTGTCCATGCTCTTGTACATCCACCTTTATTAATCTCCCCATATGTTGTTCCTCTGCCTGGAAAAGGAACCCCAATTTGCCTCACTTTTCCTCATGTTCCCGTAGTTTAATTCTGAATCTCCTGAGCCCAGTTGCTTGTACTGGTGGGCTGCAGTCCCAGCCTCTGTGGAGGGCTGGTAAAAATAAATGCCAAGTACTGTATTTATTTCTCTTTTTTTATTTATTTCTAAAGCATTCTGTTTGTTTGGTTCCAGGTGAGACCATGAAGCACACCCATCTTCCCTTGCTTCTGATTTTTTTTTTTGGTTGGTTGGTTTTTTTGATGGTTTAAAAGGCCAGTTGTTCTGCCAGGAGAGATCACTGCTTTGCAGGACATGGCCAATGAAAGAAACTTTGAACTTTCTGAAGCACTGGGGAGACAAAGCCTTAACGAGCCTGCGGTGTCTTTTGAACTGTTTAATTTCTGGACATTTTTTTAAAAATACTGGACCAAATTCAACTAAGCAACGTGAAGAAAAAGACATTATATGTGCATAAAATAGATTGCTCCAGAGTGTTAGGTTTTGTTTGGTACTTTTGGTTAATTATTATTATTATTATTTTTTTTCCTTCTGTGCAGGTTGGGCTTAAGGTTAAAGTAAGTGCAATATTTTTTTAATGGTTGACTGAAGAGCTTTCTTCATGTGTCACTGGTCTGTGCTAACATCCATAGGAGAGCAGGCATTGTTAGTATCTAATAATACCTCATTAGTGAATAGCGAGGCATGAACATACATGAAGAAATTTGGAGATTGTGAAGAGAAAAGGGAGGGGCGGGGGGGAGGGGTTGCTGGGTACATGGATTTGACTGTTTCCTACAGCACTGATGTACATGGGGTCTGGGGTGGGAGCACAAGACCCAAGGAACAGACTGACGAGCAGAAATCCAAACTATGAAGCCTGAAGCTGAAGCAGGCAGCCGACACTGAGAAATGGGGTGGTTTCGGTTCTTGACTGTGCTACTACTAATTAAGCAGAGGGATTGCTCTTTTCACCAACCTTTTGGGTAATGCCACTGATCAGGTTCTTGGTTTAGATGAATCTAATCGAAATGCAGCTGAGTTTCAAGCTGGGCTATCTTAGACTCCATTCCTATAGCATTTAACTGTCTGAGCAGTCCATGGTGCCTCTACCCCTCATTTGTTTATTATTTTTAATAAGTATTAACCCTGTGTAAAAACATTAAGCCGATTCAGGTTGGAGGGGTGGGGAAATAAAAAGTGCTTTAATGGATATAACTATTACTCCAAGCCAGGAATTCACAATGTTATAAAAACAAGGTTTTTGGCATGCGAAGGGTTGTGTATCACTTTATTGCTACAAGGCTGCCAGGGCATCGGTATGGATTCCTGCAGGGGCTTCGGGGTCAGGGCTGGGGGCTCTTTTCATTTTTGCTGTCAGTTTCAGTTCTAGTCAGAATAATTAGCTATATATATATATATATATTTTTTTTTTTTTTTAATCTTTGTATAACTCCAGTACCTCATTGTGTATTGTGACATCGATGCTGTCAGAATGGATGGTGATGGCATTTATTTTTTTTGTTTTTTTTTGTAACCTGTTGCTTTGTGTCACCTCATTGGAAGTTAGCAGCAATGGTACTCCATGTAAACAAAACAAAAACTTGAACTGAAAGTAAACACACTGGATTGCTTACCTGTGAAGAAGTCACTATCAGTAAAACAGCAAATGCACTTGCATATGCTTTTTAGTCACTCCGTGGCCCATTATTGCCTGTCAGGGTACCAGGGTGTAGTTTGGTAGCTCAGCTATTTCCAGGAGCCTGATGACCTCCTTCAGATGATATCTGATATTTTTTTTTTCTTCCCAAGAGTTATTCCACTAGCAGGTAAATAGCTGTATATTCCTTTAATATCTACTTTGTTGTCATATTGGTTACAATGGAAAAAACCTCCTTCAAACTATCCCAAACTATCCTCCAAATAAAACAGATCCTTGTGAAGGGTACTAAAGAAACAGGACTCTACTTCTGATGATTAAATGGGTATGCTATGACTTCCCCCCCACCCTTCTCTTTCCATACATCTGTTTCCACAAAGCCTAGTCCTAAAGCAGAGATGCCATTTCTCTGAACATGATGCATAGAGATGGCTCCATAAGGGCAGAGAGTTCTGTCTTCAGGGAGGAGGCTGCTAACGAGAAAGGCTTCAATGGTACAAATTTCTCTCTGATTTCACCAGTGTACCTCAGCTGGAGGGCTTGCCATTTCAGTAGAAACAGCAAAGATTTGTCTGGACAAATTTGAACAGAAGACAGAATTATAAATGAGCACTTGACCATTCAGACCTTGTTTTCATGGGTTTGGGGTTTGGTTGTGGTTTTTTTTTGTTGTTTTTTTAAATATATGTTGGAGTTTCATTATGCGTTTACTCAGAAAATATGTTCACATCCCTCTAGAGAACTAGCAGGGGATTAAAAAAAACACCCAACAAAACCCAAAACTCTATCTATGCCATCTCATCTGCTGCCTCCTCCCTCCTGCTGGCCATTGCCCATTGAGTCTACATTTATTCTGTATCATAGACCAGAGTAAGCAGGTTACTTCTGAAACATTCATTTGCACACAAAATATCACAGTGTGAGCTGGCTGAACACCACAGGGTACAAGATTGCTACAAAGAAAGATGCCAAAATCGCATTGTTGCAAATGATACTGGCTGAAAAGCCTGAATTTACTAGATGGTTTTTTTGAATGCATGTAAAAAAAATAATTCCATTTGCACAGTAACAGGTGTGTGTTTTTCCTTTAATAGCTACTTAATCACAAAATCATTTACAAGGCAAACTTCTTCAGAAAAATACCATTTCCTACCCCATATAGTATGAAAAAAACCCAACTGCATGACTGGGTGTGTTGGGATGGCAGTGGAAACCACCTCTCCCAGAGTTCAAGACATAAGTAAAGCAATGGGAGACACTGTGGTTCAAAAGACTCATGCAGAGTCTTCAGAACTCTTTCCTTACATCCTCGAACAAGGATTAAGAACAGGTTGGGCAGCCTTACTTACGCTTTACTTTATTTTTACAGAGTTTTTTTCCCTGTACCTAAAGAAGACAAAGTTGTCCCTTGTCAGATATTCAACATCATAAACTTAGGTGCCAAAAATGGCCCTGCCCTTCCATCCCCTCCTTGTTCAACTCATTAACCACCAAGTCACACAACCTCCCTCTCACTTCTCAGTTTTAAAAAAGGCTTGTGTAAAAAAACCCAGTAGTTTCATTCAGGCAGGCAAAAGCTGTTCTTTCAGCCATTTCTCACTAGAGGGAAATGTTGTTAGTGCTGCTGAAATGGATGGGAGCAGGGTGCTGGAGCTTTGCAGGGGTGACTAGGGAGCATCGAGGAAGTCTCTTCATTACTTTTTTTTTTTTTTTTTAAGCTCCTCCTCTTTTAATCTACTCATATTATCAAGAAGTAAAGGTACAGACTATTATCTGGATAGTGGTTTTAGTTTGGATGCTGAGGAAGTAGTAAAAGGCCAAAGTTGCAACCTAAGCACATAATTTCAGAGAAACTGAAAAGCCAAAGGCAGGTAAATAGGCACTTATTAGCTAAAACTTAACAGCAGCAGAAAAAGTTCAACATATTTGTGAACTATTTAGACACAGAACCCAATGCACACACTTACAAGTTTGCACTTTCCACACATAACGCTGTTGTGTGTACGCGGAGGTGGGAGGCTGAGCACTGAAATATTCCCTCAAATACTCCTGATATAGCAGACTCAATCCTTAGAGCTGCTTATTTGGGTTTTTAGACACTACCTAGACTTCATAGTTGAAGAAAAAAAACATCATAGAAAAACTGGGCTCATCTAAAATGGGGTTCCACTCATAGTCATGTTTCCCTTATGCATGAGATAGATGTAGCTGAGGAAAATGAGTGGAGATACCTGCTTGAACAAGGGTCTGGTATTCAAGCCATATCTTACTGTCCTAAAAACCTGAAACCTCGAAATGCCTTCACTGTCCACAAGAAAAATAAAATAAATAAAATAAAATAAAATAAATAAAAATAAAATAAAATTCTGCTAGTTACAGATTTCCTAATTAGACAGACTTAATCCACATCATATATTATTCATGGGTTTCTGTTTGTTCCCCTAGTTAAATTAGCAAAGTACCAATATTACTGTCCAGCAAAACATTTCCAGGGACACCTTCAGAGTTTCACAAACACGGACAAATACACTCGATGTCACTGAGCCCTCTGCACATTTCAGAATACTGTATCATTTTGATCATCTACTTTCTGATAAACCACTGATTCCTGTAAACACCAATAATGTGGAATTCTGTGCTTATTTCCCAGCCCCTCAAAAAAAAAACCCACCACCCCCCCAAAAAAACCCCCACTAAATACAGTACAACACAAAGTTTTCGAGCAATAAATGTATTAAAAAAAAAAAATAATCTCACTTATAGATCACAATTTGTCTGAGCAAAGCACTGTTTAATATTTTAATATTTGAATTGATGGTAAGTAAACTGTTCCATGCATCAATAGTGGTTAGAAGTGTTCTTTATGAATTAAATAATGGTTTTACAGTGATTTTTCTCTCCCCGTGGTGTGCCAAGGGAACAAGCAGGCTAAAGGAGTTGGCAGAAGCGCCTTGCTGATGTTAAAAGGTATGTGCTTAGAAAGCAGAAAACTGCTGAGTGAAAGAACATACGCTGCTAGGACTCTATCCCCCCACCCAGTTTAAAAAGGCAAACTCAATGGCAGCAAAATAGTAAAGCAATTCCTATTATCAAACAGGACTCCTTCTTCCACACCCAATAAGGCACTTTTTTTTGTGACATTTAAAAAAGTGTGGTTTTTACTTTTCAAAGACACTTTTCATGCACCACATCTTTCTAAATTAGTGTAAAAAAAACAAAAACAAAACCCCACCAAACCTCACCACTCAAATCCTAAAGAAAACATTATTAATGAAACACTGCATTTTAACACTGTTGTCATATAAGACTAAAAATTTTAAAGGAAACATTTTATTTTCATTTGAGGAACCCCAAATTTTATCGCCTTTTGATTTCTCGTAACTGCCAACAAGCTGAAAATTCAAAAAAAAACTGCACAGCAGAGGGGTGAAGCTCCCTGCAGTGCTTTAAACCACCAAGGAAATTCCAGCAAAAGTGGAAATATCTGCTTTAATGGCATTCAGATTTCACAGACTAACACGGAAATCACAAAGACTAGGTCAGCAAAGTTAAAGGGTAAAATACAACTCAAGTTGTACTGGGTTGTTAAGTCATTAGTCGTTAATTTTAAAACTATGAAAAAAAAAACCAAACCAAACCAAACCAAAACCCCCACAGAAACAAACAAACAAACCAACCCCCAAACCCCCAGATTATTCTGCTTATCTTTTAAATACACCAAAGGGGTTTCCCATTTTCCTCTCAAGTATCTCCAAAGATGCCACTAAGCACAGTGACCACATTCAAACTTGTCCTGCTTTTTCTATACAATTGAAGAGCTACACAAGAACCCAGCTTAAAAAAACCCCTAAAACAACAAAACCAAAAAACCCACCAAAAAACCCCCACAAAAACCAGCTGTGAAGCCACCTCTTGTCTTTTAGAGATGAAACACGGGTGCTTCCTCCAAGACCTCCCCATACCAAACCTGACAAAAATCTGAAGAGGCTCAGAGCTGATGCTTCCTCCTGGGCAAAAGCAAACCATATGCTGAATGCTAGAAGCAGCTTGCAGAGAATATGAATATTGGCTTAATATTTTGGTAATTACCAGGGGAACAGAGGTGCAGGTAACCACCACAATGGCTTTTATGGAATCAGCCATACTTCCCATGAGAAAAGAGAGCGACTCTCATTTTTTAAATGTGAATTTCAAAGACCTTTTTAAAAGTTTCTTACTCCTGTACTTACAGGTAATGAAGCATTTATGTAAGTGTAGCTTCAGATCTTTTTATTTCCTTAGTCATTCACCACCCAGTGTAGGGGACTTTGCTATAGAGTGAACACCTCAGGTGAGGTATGGCTTAACTAGAGAGGGTGGGGAGGAGGAAATTTTGAAATGTGAATCAGAGAAGGTCTAAGCTTGACCTTTAATGATAGGACAGGCAGTGAGACAGACAACTTTCCCCCCTGAAGCTATGGATGCAGTCATCACGCAGGTGTGCTGGCTCAAATGTTTCCTATAGGGAGAAAGCAATCAAGAATCATCATTTCTGTCACTGGGTAAGACAAGAATCCATTTCTTAGTGATTGCTACGGCAGCTGGAATCTTCAGTTTGGGATTTGTCACTTCTTGACCCATTTCTGGATAAAACTACTTTTAAATGACAGGTGTAGAACCTACATACTTTTCACAGTCATATAGTAAATGTAAAAAAAAACCATACATAGGCACATAACCGACACAGAGAAGAAGTATTTGTAAGGACATTTATAATAAATGGCACTAACCACCTTTATTAAGATTTATTTTTTTCTTTTATGAAAAATGAATAGGATTCTTTTTTTTTTCCCTTGTACGCAGAGGAAGAGCAAACTAATGGCAAAAATCAAGACCACGGTCTTATTTCAATACCATCTTTGTAGCCACAAAGATACGACTATTTAACAGACAAGAAATACTGTTTATTGCAGACTTTAAGCTGATTCATGTGAAAAAGGCACTATGAAACTTAATCAAACTAGATGATTAAATTTGTCTAAATTAAGTGATATTATATATTATATATAATACATATATTATATATAAAATCACACGACCATGTGAAATAACAGAACATTTTGTGACAAAAAATCATTGATTCTTCAAAAATAATATTTGATGGTTCCTTTTCTCCCCCTTTTGCCTCCAGGAATCCACTTTTCCAAAACATTTATAACGAACAATAGCTTTTTACATAAGGGAAAAACTGACCAACACACAGAGAAGTCTAGATTATACACTGTTCTTTTGATGGCTTAAGTTACAAACAAAAAAATGCAAGTATATTAAAAAAAAAAAAAAAGTACTGTTAATTGTTTCATGGCTACCTACAGCAGATCTGATCACTTCTTTGAGCTGAGTTGTGTTATTATTTTCTAGCTATTCTCTCTTGTGCAATATTATAGTTCATCACGAGCGAAGTATTGATAAAATCAATGTACAGAGTATTATTTTGCTATAAACAGCATCATTAGTAATAAAACATCTTGGGAGTGATGCAAGAAAGATTCAGTCTATGTTGGGCTGCTGTGAATTCTCTAAACATTTCTCTCTGATTGCTGGCATCAACGACTTAAGGAAACATACTGCAGCCAAACGAATGACAAGAAAGACTGAGCCAAAAATACCTAATTGCACATTGCAGCAAGGGATGGGATTCAAAATCTTATTATTACTGAAGGGGTCAAATGCTTTTTTATTGCTGGCTCAGCTTCCCTCGGATGAATCACAAACAAAGATGTGTTCCAGTTTATCTGTCACGTTAATTCCACAAAGCCAAGACTCCTCTTTGGGTGTAAATGAATCACATGCCAATATTTTAACCTGTCCAGAACCTTCACTGAATTTCTCATTTGTGCATTTTTAACGATGAGAAGCCAGCAGCAGGTACTTTTGTAGAGACTACTGTGATTTTTCTTTATGGTGCCTAATTACGTTTACAATATAGTAAGACATTCCTCTTCACTGCTTACTAAAGAAAAGCTGGATGGTAAAATGCCATGGAAAAACAGAATTAAAGAAAAGAGGAAACACATTTAGTGGCTGCTTCCTTCATCAAAGGACTCCACACCTGAATCTGTGGCGGCTGCACTGATTTTTTCTTGTCGTCTTCGCATAATTTCTTGCAGTTCTGAACTACCACTGTTAGCCTATAAACAAACAAAAAAAGAAAAACAGTTTATTTGTGGTTTTGACATGTGATGAATTTCCTCTGCCAGCATTTATTAAGATAGATGTTTCAACAACTTAAACTCACTTTGCAGCTCCAGAACTAAAAAATGCATTAATAATCTCATTAAATAACATTTAAAATAGGCAAGTATTTACACTATCCTTAAATGTGGACCAGGAATGAACCTGCAGACACTAAAAAGTGTCAGCTTGACTTTCAGCACTGCTGAGCATCTTTAATTCTCACACAAGCCCCCAAAAGTGTTGGATATTTCTGGGCTGAAATATGGCTTCAGTAAAAAGCAGGGTTAAAGCTCAGCAAGTTTATTAGGATTCCACCCTTGAGTACTTAAAAAATCAGGGCAATCATCTTTAGAAATTAAAGCACATCATAAACGCTCAGGTGGTTTTAGATTTGTGTAAACACAAAATTCACGTGTGCAGATGGATTTGCACAGCCAAGGCCTAAGTAAAGATTCAATCTTCGTGTCTCACATTACACAACACACCATCATGCATTTGCTACATAGAGAGACAGGTTTCAAACTGAGAGCACAGAAATAAGGCTCAACTCTTATTACTATATTAGCAACAGTGAAGTATTGTAAGGACAAGGCTTTATTTCACATTTTAGGGGAAAAAAACAGGCCTGCTGAGCTAGCTGCAAACAGATTGCTTCAACAACATAAATTAAGTTACTAGCAAGGGCAGGAGATGTATCCACCAGAGCAGAACTTTCCAAAGTGTGCATGACTTTGAATAAAACTAGAGGATTATAAAGCAAGAGCCATATCCACTACTGTGTTATTTGGCTCTGACGTGACCTGCCAAGCTTCAGAACTAGAGCTTCCAAAATAGCCTCTGAATAAGGAAGCAGAAACTGTTTTTGAAATTTGTAAAAACTTTCAGGACAGTTAAGGGGAAAAAATCCTTCAATTGATTCTGAACCCTGAAAATTTACCCCATTACATAAATTTAATTTAGAGTTATTCCATTATATCCATTACAATGCATTATCTGATTACATTACCTGTCAGACAGGTTAGGTGTCCACAGGGAGGGAGGGAAGGCTAGGATGCTTCTCCAAGGTAAATTACCATTGCTGGCCTTTCCCAGAGTGGAAGGGCAAAGCAAGGGACTTCTTATAATTGACTCTCTAAAGGTGAGAGAGCAGTTTTATTTGTCTTAATTCATCTTGTCCTTGCCCACTTGGTTTCAGATACAGTGCAGCAGTCACCCATTACTCAAGTCATGCATTAAAAAAACCATCAGCAGATACCCAACAACGTGCTTTATCAGCGGTCACATAGAAATATTTTTCCAAAAATGACTGAGCAGCTGCGGCTGAAACAGTTTACCTTCCTGATAACATCGGTAACAACATGACTGATGAGCCTGAAATGCGGCTTAACATGGTGTGGCACAGCACAACGGGCTCATCCTACTCGGAGGCAGGGTACAGTGTAGATAAGGAGCCTAGAGTTGTTCTTGGGAATACAATTTTTGGAACAGACTGCTAGACCTTGGCCTAAGTGATTTACTCAGCTTCATCTCTAACCAGATCATGAGATACCAGTAAACTCCATCATTTAATCCCACTTCTCTGCCTGGGTTGTTCCTTTCACTGAGGTGTCAAAGAGAATAAGCTATTCGTCCAGGCAATTTGATATATGTATTAGATAAAAACCAGTTTTAAAGCAGTGTGTGTCCATGCTTCCCATTGATGGCCTAGGAAGACAATGAGAATGTAGACGCTATTCTTCCAGGCAATTTGATATATGCATTAGATAAAAACCAGTTTTAAAGCGGTGTGAGTCCATGCTTCCCACTGATGGCCTAGGAAGACAATGAGAATGTAGACCTGAAGTGTTCCCTTCTGGAGATGACAAAGGTGGTGGTCGGGATATCATGTCGTGTCTGTACGCATATTTTCTGTAGAGCTTTTCAACACCAGAGCTTGAAATGCTCAAGGAAAGTTAAGGAAATGGACACATGAAAACTCCTAATCATGGAGACTATTAATATTTGCACTTTGCAATGAAAAAGTCAATCCATGTATATGACCAGACAAGTTGCTGTAATGAACTGTACTTGGCATACAAGGTTAACTTCAACTCTCTGGAGCAGCCCCAGAAGACAGTTCCTGAGAGGGATACGCTGATCAGTACAAAGAATGTGGTCCCTCCTCCTGAGACACTGCTACTTGCCACCACGATTTCCTCTGGCAGAAAGTGGCCTTCCAGTACCTGAAGGGGCTCCAGGAAGGCTGGGAAGGGACTTTGGACAAGGGCAAGGAATGACAGAACAAGGAGCAATGGCTTTAAACTGGAAGAGGGGAGGTTTAGATGAGATATTAGGAAGAAATTCTTCACTGTGAGGGTGGTCAGACACTGGAACAGGTTGCCCAAGGAAGTTGTGGATGCCCCCTCCCTGGAAGTGTTCAAGACCAGGCTAGATGAGGCTTTGAGCAACCTGGTCTAGTGGAAGGTGTCGCTGCTGATGGCAGGGAGGTTGGAACAGGATGAGCTCTAAGGTCCCTTCCAACCCAGACCATTCTATGATTCTATGATAAAGGAGGTGTTTGGCCCTGGCTGTGGCCAGCTCTCTGCTCTCTGGACACACTGGTCTCACACAAAGTTATCTTTCAGCTTTTGCTTTTCCAGGCCCAGAAAGCTGCAAAGACCTAAAGACCTTCTCTGCACTTGCAGTCTGTTACTTGGTCACTTTTATGCAGGGGCCATAAAACTCCATTAGGAGTCTTCCTTTCTTGGATATTTTAAACTCTGGTGTGATTCAGGGCTGAATAGAGTTACCATGAAAATAAAATAAAACAAGTGAATGCGTTGCACTTATTAACATTTTTCCTCATATGGGTAAAATTACTAAATTTCAACAGTAATTGGAATTCCAATTACAAAATACTGATTTCCTCTACCTGAGGTAGAAGAACACTAAAAAGAAAATTGCAGCTGCATAAAGGTGAAGATCTGGTTGTCCATATTTGGGGCTGCAGCCCCAAATCTGAGAGGTAGGGCTTTCACTGGCCTGCAGAAATAGTATATGAATTCAGAAACATTTGTGGAAGGTCTCCAGTATAGCTAACAAATAAAGATGAGGCATGGAGTTCTGTAATGCTAGAGAGCATGTGGGTTTGCTCTGTCTCGGGCTATTATTGCAATTTGTAATTAACACTCGGGTCATTTACTACACAAGTACTGCATAAAGGATGCCAGCCAGAGAACTTCATGAAAATTTGTCACTGATTAATCATGTAGGACAATTACAGTGGTCAAACCCATAACCCAATAACTCTTTAGAAAAAGCATTCAACTGTAAAATAGGCCTGACACTGCTACAGGTATGTGTGTGCTTAAATCTACCTGTGTGGTAGTTTAACTGAGCTGGCAGCCAAACAAGACACAGCCACTCGCAGCCCTATCCCCTACCTTGTTCCCCCCTTACCCAGGGAATCAGGGAGAGAACTGGAGGGGTAAAGGTGAGGAGACTTGTAGGTTGAGATAAGAACAATTTAATAATTAGAGTAAAATAAAATTAAAATAAAAATAAAGGTAAAATTAATATAGTAATAGTAATAATAACAACAACTATATATATTTTATATCTATATCTATATCTATATCTCTATGTGTGATGCAGAGTACAATTGCTCACCACCCGCTGATAACAATCCCGGAGGAGCGAGAAGGAACCCCAAAACCGGAACCACAATCCTGGAAAAGTGAACCTGAGCGATTCCCAAGAGAACTCCCCTGTTTCTGGTCAGCCCCGGTTAATATACTAAACATGCCGTGATATGACGTGGAATATCTTACTGGCACATCTAACTGTCAATTCTGGGGTTTACTAACTGCTACATTTTTCTTCTCCACTCCCCCCTTCCAGTCCTCTCTTCTTGGAAACTGCCAGCACAGTGTCCTTGTAGTTATCAACATTGTTCTCATAACAATCCTCACTGAAACCAAAACACAGCGCTTTCTAGCTACTAAGAAGAAAATTAACCCTATCCTAGCAAAAACCAGGAAAACCTGTTATTGAAAGCATTTCTAGTTCAAGCAGTAAGAACATAACACTGCCTGGAACACGCAAGCTCATCTTTACTAGGTCACATGTAGACATTTTGGCTGTCTACAGCTTCTCTTAAATAAGGACAGCCTTCCTAAACCCTGTGATTTGAAATATTATAGGGATAGAAAGGAAGATGCGTCTTAATGTTTTGAGTAGTTCAGCAAACAACAAGCTAATGCAACCAGGAACTGCAAAAATTCTGAAATTCATCAGTAAAACCTCAAATAACTGAGGCAGAAATAAATATTGCAATTACCTTTGCACACTGACAAAATCCAGTGACCTAGTTAAACTCTCAGTACCTGTTTATTAACACTTGTAGAGCATTTATTAGCTGAGTTTTGACTGCTCAGTTTCCCGCAGAGCGAGACCTAACCACCTAACTGAGGCAAGCAGCACGGAGGAAAAAAAGGACAGACTTCTACAAATCGCTATTCTGGTTTCTCTGCTTTTGAAACCAACTTCCAACCACAAAGGCACTTCCATCTCAGTACACAGAGGCCTTATTTATGGAATTGAAATAAGATTGTTGACATTCCAGAAAAGTTGCAGAATACACATATATCTTCACTAAGAAATGATGGATGACACTGGACTGTAGAGACATTCACTCCTAAGGATAACAGTGAAATACTTCTCCCTTCCTCTCACAGGAAAACAGGGCTTGAAGAAGGTGATAAAGCAAGTCGAGCAGTGGTAGAAAGCCATGCTCTCTGATCCACACTCATCAGGTAAATTGTAAAATATGCATCATCATAAACTTGTCTTTAAAAATATGTTTAGTAGTTAAAGCTTAAAATCATTTAAGCAAGCCAGTCCCACCTTCATGAGGGGCCAGGAACACATTTTAAACTTCTTCAAGATGTTATTTTAAACAGGATGTGAAGAATACAGCTTCTTGCTTGGGCTAGTCTCACCTCTAGACAGAATCAAGTCCATTTCTCCACATGCCACAACAAGTTTTTTTTAAAAAAAGAAGTAGATGCACCTGCAATTTTCCTGGTTTTAAATTGGCAAGCATTCTCCCTAGCACAACTCTGTATACAAGCTTTTAAGGTGTTTAAGGAACAAGACTACTGTAATTAAAGCAAATTGAAACAGAGCAATGGATAGAGAGATACAATACTTTTATCCTTAGCTCAGTAATTCTGCTAGCAGAGTGTCAAAGGTGTTTTTCCTACACTTATCCACCAATACAGATGTCCCAGCGTTTGACCTGAAAGGCCCTGAGATTCCACAGTGAGCTCACTCCACCACCTTCTCACTCCTAATAAATCAGATCTCCTCCACAAAGATAAAACAAAACTAACTCATCACCACCAAAAGTACCAGGAGTAGCTGTTTGTCCAAGTACCAGGCAGAGCAAGAGGCAATAAAAAGAGCATTTTACTCACAACTATTTTTTTCCCCAAAGCCCTTTTTGGCCAATTTTGTCTTCTTGCAGTCTAATTACAGTCTTAAACTTGAGTACTACCATGCACTTTTTCTAACACTTTGTGGACCCCTTTAGAAATAGGGAGAGATCCCACCTGGTGTTTTGGCTGATGCCGTTTCAATGGATTCAATACCAAATAACTCAGGTAAAAATAATGCTTATCAATGTGATAGGAACAGAGAAAAAGCAGAAAGAACTATTTAATTCTACAGGTTCAAAAGCAGCGACCCAGCATTGGGTTAGTAAGAAGAGTTTTACATACCTCCAAGGCAGATTTCTGTACCGTAATTTGGCTGTAGACTCTAGACCCTTCTGGGCAAACAGTCCTCAATTCCTCTTTATTAAGGGAGAAAAGCTGAGCACCCGTCAGCACACCAAGGCTGTTGACAGTCCTGGGGTCACACCAAGGGAACAAACGAGAAATAAGCAAAAATAGACTAGCCAAAGGAGAGAAACGGGTTGCCTTCATCTTAAATGATCTCAGATAGGGCTACTAAATCAAGAGAAAACTTAATGCAACGGAACTCTTGAAGTCAGTTCAGTATCTGTTATAACAAGTATCTTTTGGTGGAGGCTAAGATATAGAATTTTTTTTTCCTAAATATATCTATAGCTCTATAGATCTATAACCACATTAATATATATACACACACACACACAAATATATATGTATACATAAAGGTAAAAACAATTTTTTTTTTCCAAGCATGCAGCTGATGTGTCTTGATTTTCAGAAAGCTGCTTGATTTTCAGAAGTGGGCAGACTGCATCCTAATTACTGACAGAAAACTAATTTAAGAAGTTTTCTCATATTTGTTCTCAAACTTACACAGGGTTGAAGCCTTTGGACTGTAACCACGCTTTCACATCCTCAGGCGAAGAGTCGTATGTGATGTTCACTACTGGGATGTTTGGTCGTGGCACGTGGAACTTCCTCTGAGCAGCAGTCCGGCCAATGGTGAGCCGGTGAACGAGTTCATCCTGCACCTCCTCCATCTGTGATTTCCTGCCTAGGGAGAGAGATGCCCCAACAAGGAGTTATTCTCAAGGTTGCTTTATCAAAGCTACCTCATTTCTTAGAATCCTCTCTTTGCAAAACAAAATAAAAGCAAAAAACCCCCCCTCAAAAAACCCCAAAATTCAACTGAGGAGATGAGCTTGATGTTGCACAGAGGCAGAGATCAGTCTGATAGCACCCAAGCTGTGAAGGAAATGGGCACAGAGAAATAAGACGTTTGAAAAATATAAACAAAAAAGATGAGGAAGAACACCAGATTGCTGACATTGTGGAAAGGCAGCACTTTCCACAAACATTTATTTAATCTCAAGCTCAACTTTTTATTGCAAATCAATATAGGCAAATAAATTTCCCTGCTGCTGACACACATCACCTAACATTTCATAAGCTATTATAGTAATCACATATTTGAAGGGGCTTTAAGAAATCTGCATTCACTCCAGACTGGTTAGCTGAAACAATGTCACATTTCACTTTAAAATAAAAAGAAGAAAAGTAGTCGCTCTCGCCAGAGACGCAGGAATTGTTTTGTTTTAAAAAACAAGCTTTTGTACAAAATCTGTACAAATTTGCTATCCCACAGAACCCATTTGTATGAAGCATTTAATTCAGTTACTGGTCACTAGCAAGCAACAAACTGAAATGCTTTTCATGCATTTCAACAAAATCAATTCTAATGACACTGACAATAGTTTAAAATGCATATAAAAAATCTAAGAACAATTTAACAAAAATAGGTAGAATCTAAACGAGTGTAAATATCTTTTGGGGCACAGAAAAAATACTGATTTAACACAGTTAAACTCTCCATGCAGTATCTCTGGAATTACTATAAAAATATTCCAACATAGAACTTTAAGTGATCTCAAAAATTCTCAGGATTGCCTTGCCAAGATATTTTTAGTTCTCTTTATTCTACCTTCTCACTTTGATAGACAAACAGTAACTACAGCACCTTCTCTGACGCATTCAGATGGCAAAAGCTGTTCCTTTTCTCCCACTACACTGAGAGCAACAGAGGAAAACAACACAACTTCAATATGAAAAAACTGTAAGATAGCAGAAATGTTTCCTTCTCTACTTGCATTTTATATTTTCCCTGGATCAACATCTCTAGTCAGCTGAACCAATAAAAGACAGCTTTACATAGCCTTTTATGATTATGGGTTTTTAATCATTGCAACAAAAAAAGAAAAATCCTTGGTTTAGCCATTTTCTTTTTCCTTTTACAAAATAGCCCCAGGTTGAAAGTCGACAAAATAACTCTAGTAAAATATCTGCGGCATTCAGACCCTATTGCGTTGGGCTTTTTCCCCCCCAGAGTTTGAATCAGAAGACAAAATAACATGTGCTCAGTGGAAATGTGAAGGTCTGAGATGGGATATATGAGTAAAGCCTTTGGGCAATGTTGTTGAAGCATGTACCAGTTGTTTTCCCAAACAGGAAGAGAGCGAGAAAATTGCAATCTTCCTTCTATTTACAGAAATTTTGAAAGACTTATGTTTTATCTAGACCAAGACTATATCAGACAATAAATATTTAGCTGTTAGATAACAGATCCTTACTGTTGTTAGATGCATAACCATAAATAAACAAGATACTCTCGGTGTGAAGCAGGTACTCCATGGCGTGTTCTCTGCAGGGTTCATGTAGGTTCCTGGGCAGCAGGTAAACCAGCAGGGTTGCCCATTGCCTTTGCAGAGGCAGCTATTCTGCAAGGACTGGGAAGTACTTGAAGCCCATTAATTGGACTTGAGTGACAGCTCCTGGAAGGGTGCAGAAGCTCCCACATATGCCCTAGAGCCTCAGCAGAGGCTGAGAGATCAACAGATGTATCCAATTAGTCTACACCAACCCTTCACACCTCATATACCTGAAACCAGGATGGTTTTCCATGTGTAATGGATAGAGATGGCCATCGTGGATTCAGGGAAACACACCAGCTACAGCATGCAAAGTCCATCTTACACAGAAATAAAATGATCATTTTTCTGTCTGTGTGTGTGAAATTCATCCTTACTTTCCACATCTTTTATAACCACCCAAAAGGTGACAAAGGCAGACGCTGGCTCTACTGTTTCTTTGGGGAACAGCAGTGAAGCCTGTTCCTCCTGCCAGGCTGTTCACCATTTATCATTTCCAGCCAGCCAGTCTGTTATGTGAAAATACCAAAAAGGTCCCAGAGCCTTCTCTGAGTTCAGAGCTTAGGTGAGAGCTTGCCTACCACCAGGTAATGTTGAAGCATGCTCCACCAAGTGTGCTTATCCAAGCAGGCATGCTTCCCATCCAGTGGGGACAGAGAGGAAAAGAAGTCCTTCTGCAGGAAGGATTATGCTCCAAGTCAGTTTTTACTCAGGTGGAAGTAGAATTTTCTGATAAGGCAGGGGATGGGAAAGAGGTCAGTTCTTGAACTGCAAAACCCTCATTATTTTAACAGCTATTACTTTAATAGCTATAGCAAATGCTTGCTTACAAATTTCAGCTATTTTTAAGCCAAGCAATCACATTGCTTTAAGTGCATTTAGGACAGAAATTATGGATTGATGAAGTAAGTTCTCTTAACCTAACTTCCTTTTCAATCAGTGCAGAGCAGGAGCCTTGGCACTGGTTAGGTTTTATATTTACAAGGTGGCCTTCAGCAGAACTTCTCATGACCGCCACACACTGCTGGATGCAGGGCACCATGTCCAGAGAAGGGCAACGGAGAAGGGGCTGGAGAACAAGTCTTATGAGGAGCGGCTGAGGGAACTGGGGTTGTTTAGTCTGGAGAAGAGAAGGCTGAGGGGAGACCTTCTCACTGTCTACAACTACCTGAAAGGAGGGTGTAGAGAGGTGGGTGTTGATCTTTTCTCCCAGGTAATTAGTGATAGAACAAGAGGCGATGGCCTTAAGTTACTCCAGGGAAGGTTCGGATTGGATGTTAGGAAATACTTCTTCACTGAAAGGGTTCTCAGGCACTGGAACGGGCTGCCCAGGGAGGCAGTTGAATCACCATCCATGAAGGTATTTAAAAGACAGGTAGATGGGGTGCTCGGAGATCTGGTTTAGTATTGGATAGCTACAGTTGGACTCTATGATCTCTAAGGCCTTTTCCAACCAGGAGATTCTATGATTCTATGTTTTCCCAGACAAGGGGCTATGGAGTACATCCTCTCATCCTCCTAAGACAAGGACATGAAAGGCTGCTCAGTAGCATGCCAGTTGCTGTTGCCTTGACCAACCTAAAAGGACCTAAGCGAAGTCTCCTGCAACACTATTACAACAAAATTCCTATGCATCAGCCAGATCTGCAAGTCTTCTTGGATACATGCTTCAGAATGGTGCAAATGTCCTTGAAATATGCATGACCATGGAGAGAAGTGTAAAAACAGCCTAACTGATTTTACAAGCAATTTAGATTGTTCTGAGGCAGTGATTTCAGGCAGAAAATGTACATTGGCCAATATATCAGCATGGGCATTTGCAATGTTGAAAACCACTGACTGAAGATCCCAGAAAGCCATAAATGGAGAGGATTTAGGACTGGGACAGGTGCAGAAGAATTTTGCCCGTGCTTACTATTGTGATTAGAGAGGGTCAGAACACTCTATCTATACATAGAAAATGTAAGGATTCAGCAAAACACACAGGAATAGGAGAAATAATTTTTTTTCTTGCTTCTTAGACAAACTTACGATCCACAGGAACTTGCTTTTGCCTCTGGGTGTCTCGGGCAACACTGCCACCGCTGTCACTAGAGGTGCTGCTTTGGCGGCTGATGGTCGCTGGCGCTTTGGGCACAGGAACTGGTATGGGTGCTGGGGCAGTAGGAGGGAGGGGGACAGCCACAGGGACAGGAGCAGGTGTTGGAGGAGGTGAAGGTGTAGCAGGAACTGGATCAGGTTGTTTTGCAACATAGTCCGTCCTTTGTTTCTGAAAAGATGCAGAGAGACTCGGTTTGACAACAAAACTTGGGCAAGATGCCAGACAAACTCAGGTTTCTGCAGATCACAGTGGAGATGCTTTGCACCAACTGGTTTCATTTATTGCACAAAGACATCTTACTTGTCAGATATAGTTTCAAAGTTTGCCAAAACTTGATTCGGCACTAACGTTTGGCCTCAGTTTCCTTCTCTGTTAGACACAAAATTCACAGCAATGGCATCATCTGAAACACATTTCTTTGTCTTAGACAGATGAGTTCTATAAATTAAATAGGTTTTAACTGCCAGACATCTATTACTGGGCATTTTCAAATAGCTTCTAAAATTTTTGAATTGCTGCAGTATAAAAATGAGTATTTTAAAGATATTATGTAAAAAATAGTGAAAAATGAAGATATTCAGCCACACCTAAGCCTGACTGATAGTTTAACTTACAAACATCACTGAGGTTGGGATAACATATTGTTTCTTGAAATGTAGACATCGTTTAAGAGGTTCCTGCTCCTCCTACCCATTCAGTTGTGCTACTTCAACTATTTGTGAGATCGCTACACACCACCTCAATACAAAAATCCAATTGAAAACCACCAAAATACAAACTCTACAATTCTTAGAATACGACTATTGTGTTTCTTCCCCTGGCTTTATGCAATGTTCTAACAACATGCAAAGTATCTTGCTGGTAATAACTAACTGGTAAGTGTCTCAAGAATAATTTTGGGGAATAATTTCTCCTTCTTTGCTGTTAGAATGGCAGAAGTTACAGGAAGAGGCATACATTTTCCCAAAGCAATCCCAGTGACAGATGAGCACAGAAGCTCATACACAACCTATGCTACCCTTTTCTTTCAAATAGTTCAAACTCCACATCTCACTGTTTTAAGAGTGCTCCCTCCCTGTGGTTTTGGACTAACACAGCTTGAAAGCTTAATATTAAAGTTTGTTTGTTCAATAGGGATGCCTCATTTCTGAGTTATGAGAAGTCTGCTTACTTTGGGATGAAAACAGATGAATACATTCCCCAGATTCGGTACTCCTTCCTGAAATACCCTTCCCTGTTTCCTTGAAGGCAGAGGATTTATGGCAGATCAAGTAAGGAAATATTTGAAGGAGCCATATGTTAGAATCTGGGTAGCACATCACCGCCCTGACAATAATCAAACTTTCATTAAATGTCAGCAACTGCCCTTACACAGGAATCCCCAACTCAGTAAGTCTAACTGATGGTCAAGGCATTTTGTAGTGAATGTGAACTGGGATCATTACAGCTAAGCTCTGTTGAGTTACTCCAGCAGAAAATTTATCCCACCAGCTTCTACAGCCAGTCAATTAAGCCTAGGAAAGAAGTCTTCTGTATCCTTTAGATAATCAGATGATTGACTTTTCCATATTCTCCTACTTCAATGTTAAGACAGTAATTTTTAATTTTTTTTTTTTTTAAATGTCAGATGCCAGGAATAGTGAAATGCATAATATAAAAGAGAACAAGCAGAGTAATATATATTTATGAAACCTGTCCTTTGGTAGAAAGAGAGTGCCCTATTGGGTATATAGTAAATATACCATCATTTCTGATATACAGATGTACTATGGTATATCCAAAATCCTGTTAATGAATTAAAAAATTTCACAAATATCCAAATGTTCTAATGATATTCAGATTTTTTTAAATCTTGTTCACAGATGTCCTCACAACGTACCCTCATGTGTGCCCCAACCTTCTTCAGCAGCATGCAAGGAAAAAGCGGAGCTTTTTTTCATGGTAGAGAGGATTTATTACAAACCAAGGCATCAACTGCATACCAGCACAACCATAATCCAGAAAAAGTAGATAGCTAAACACTACATGTAGCTCTCAATGGATGCTACTAATGGAGTTTCAAAACCATGTTGTACTGCAATCATGAGCCTCATCAAAATGACTTGCTGGAGTGAAAATAAAAATTAAACTGGAAGCATCACTCAAATTCTAAATTTACAGATGAAACCACATTGAAATAGACTTCACATTTAGTTGAACAGTGCCCAAAAGCCAATTATACATTCAAATCACATTTAATACTTCTTTTTTAAAATGCTTCCTTTTTTTAAACTCCAGATCTTTTGAGGACATCCACACATTCATCCCATCACTTCTGTTCATTACTACAAACGAAACAAGCATGCACTACGGAATCTGGTGACTACATTGTCTAAAAGAGTAATTTTTGAGGTTCAATATCAGAAGAGTAATTTTGTTACCTCTGAAAGCTCTCCCAGCAATTGCTGTGAGGAAAATGGAGTAAATCACATGAAATAATATTGTTAGAAAGGCAAAAAGAAACTGCCTCACACATCACTCCCAAAATTTCACACAGATTAGCAATTTAAAACAAAAGAACATCGGTGCTAATAATTACCTCTTCTTACTCACTAAGCATCTCACAGAGTGAGTTATTCTCATTTTCTCCTTTTGAATAATGAGCAGAGTGTTGGCTCCAAAACATACATATGGGACACCATATATAACCAATGAGCTCTTTTCAGAACAACTTCCCAGTCAGAAACTTCAAAATTTTAATGAAAAAACAAAACCCAAACCAAAAACTGACAATGGATTGAAGATCATAAAATGAATATAAAGAACACTTGCAGCTGTAGAACAATAAGAATTTAGTCACAGTAGGTATTAATAAAAGGAACTTATTTATTTTAGCTTCAGAAATGTTGACTAGCTTAGAAAATTGGGTAAAGGTCACTGCTGACAGACATGTACTCACTAATTTGCTGACAGCCATCAGAACAATGAACGATTCTGGGTTGTTTGGGTTTTTTTCCTTGTATTTTTTTTTTCTTTTAAGAATAAACTTGCAAACCTTAACTCATGTAAATAGGAACAAATCCTTTAAATTATTTGGAACAATGATGATGCACAGTCATTAAAAATCTGGATATTCCAGAAAGGCTTGCTGGGACTAGTTTTGTTTTTTTCTTCTTTTTTTTGCCAGAAAATGTTTTTTATGGGAAAAAAATAGAGGTCCCAAGGCTCTTTTTTCAACACACTACAGGCTTTATCTTGTAAAAAATCAAGATTCACTATGATTTGATCTATTTTCAATGTAAGCAGAATAATAAGTCTGAGCAAAAACGTTGGTAGTATCAACCCTAATTTTTGATCATTGTAAAGAAACGGGGAACGATATATTTTCAAATACATTTTGGCATCAAAACCAGGGAATATGTGTATTCAAACTATTGCAAATACAGACTTAGCATTAGAGGCGTTGGATACAACTGCAGTAACATTAGTGATGGGAAATACTCTTCATGAAGTTAACAGACACAGAGCTTCCCATTTTCTCTCTGATCCTTGTAGTGTCACATTCCTGTTTGCTCAGTGGCAGAAGCTCACTCAGAAGGCTGCAGAGCATTCAGCCTCAGTTTTATTCAGAGCGTTGTGCTCTGGATGTTTTCTTGAGACTCACACTTGGGACCTCTCATTCTGGGGCATGTACCTCCATCCTTTAGCTGTATTTTAAGAGAGAAGAGAACCAACTACTTGTCTACACCCAAAAGGGACAATGAGGTACCCAACACAGGAAGAACAAATTTCAAGCCAGATCTTTTGCTGGAGTTTCCTTTGGTGGGCTCAGCTATTGTGCAGAGTCAACTAACTGCCTATTAAAATCTCATTACAAGGCACCTAACTAGCTCTTGGCAGGGTGTAAGGAATTTATGTCTTTATTGGATTTACAAACCCACCTTGCTAGAATCTTGGAAGAAGGTGAAATTTAGACAGAATTTACTTATTCACATTGGTATTAGCTAGGATTAATCCCCATTTCTTAAAAAAAAATAAAAAATAGGCAAACTGAGGACTTTTAATTCCTATCATTAATCAAATCCTTTTTACAACTATTCAGTACATATCTGTGTAATAAGTGGCATCCCATAATTTGTGATTGGATCAATGTTTAATTGGACAGAAAAAAACTTTTTTTTTTTTTTTTTTAAAGCCATAAAAAAAAAACTTGGCTGGTGGCAACTTTAAAGTGCATTTGATATGAATCAAAATAAAAGAGATACTGGCTCTTAGTCAAAAATTATGACATCTCTTTAGCCACTGCACAATGAACACCTGGCAACTGCATCTCTTCATTATCAAATACTTCATGATCTGCAGGAAAGATACCAGTTGGCAAAAGATGAGTATGGCAACAATGACACTAACTGGGAGCACAAATGCTGTGCTTGAGGGGAAACAACTTCACACAGAGAGGTTTTCAGCAAGCTGCTGAACAAAGAGACTTGAAAGAAAAGTTTTGCTGGTAACTCCCCAAGAAATGCAAAGGACACTTGTCCCAGGTCAGGTGGAGACTTTTGCTTTGGTGTTTACATACCATAAAAAGGCCTTTTAGATACACTGTCAGACTTCTGTGGACACTCATGGGTTTTTTATAAGAGCACAAGACTGCATTTGGCATAACATTCACTCTTTGTGCCTCAGGATTTCATCCACATCACTGATAATACAACTGTCTCACCTCTCGAGGGTTGTCATGAGATTAATTAACATGCTCACCAAGATGCACACCTCTATCCCAATTATGGTCCTCAAAAATTATTTTTCAAGAGCATTTTAAAAGTTAATAAAATGCAGATTAAGTAGGAAATATTATGATTAATTGTTTTCTAGGTTCACCAGCAATACTTGTACAAAAGAAGAAATCAGAGTGCTTGGGAAACTGTTTATGTTCATATATAATGGGGATGGGGAAGTACCACTGTTGGTTCATAATAAAAAGTCAGACTAAATAAGCAATACCATAGGAAACTCTGATAATCAATAATTAACATTAGTGGAAAATATAAAGAAGCAGCAAAATGCTCTCCTAAATGTACAAAAGTACCAGACAAGCAAAAATTTGTTTTTCCTGGAACTAATTCAACTGACCAGAAGAAAGACAATGTTACAGCCTCTGACTCACAAGGATGATAAAATAAGTAGGATATTGCTTGCAATGTTCCTGCAAGCATCATCTTAAAACAATTCAGTGCTTTCAAATAACTATCTGGGACCTAGAACCTGAAAGGGACTGAGAGAAAAAACAGGATCTCATCTAGTGTGTGGAGTCAGAGGTCACAAGGAGAGGGAATAGAGTAAGGGTAAAATAAACGTGGTAGCTCTGAGAATGGTTGTGATAATGAGGCATCCATCTCTCAGAGAAAGGGTGTCTGTCTGTAGAATAAGTGAATAAAAAAAAATATCTCTTTCAATGGAATCCTTACAAATAAACTGGAAACTTTGCTCAGTTGTGCTTTGAAGGCCATTAGCCTGTAAAGAAACAGACTAACCTTGTATATAACACTCATCTGCGGCAGGAGAGGGCCAGGGTGCTCACCACAGCAGAGGGACTACTTTCAAAGTAGCCTTTTGAAAATCAAAGACAACTTAAGAGACTGGCAAAAAATGCGTGGCACCGGGCGCCGAGCCTGCTCATGTTCAGAGTCTGGCAAAGGCACTGATAGGAACCGCTTCAATTTCCTGCTCTACCCACAAGTTCTCCTCTTTGACCTTGGGCAAGGCACTCATCCCTCCAATGCCTCATTTCTCTCTGAAATAGCAGCCATGTCTCATAGCGCTGTTATGAAAATAAATAGGGTTATGCAAACAGATCCCAAATGAACCATGTATCTATGACAGGGAAAGAAACAAATGAGCAGGCTCAGGAGTGCTAAAATTATAATCATCACCATAAAGTTAAGAACAACATTACTGGTAAAGACTCCCTTTATCCTACCTAATTCATTATATTCCTAAATAATTTCCCATTTCAAGCTCACATTTTAATATGATCAAGCAAGAAACAAAACAAACCATGGACTCTAGGGAACAACCTGCAAGAGGGCAAAGAAACAAAATTATCTTAAATGCTGTTCTCTGACCCTAATTTTCATAGGTCCTTGGAGAATGGTTTGTGATAATGTCATGTAGTTATTTCAAACAGAAAACTTAAAAACCTGCAATGCATTACAAAGAATAGTGTGAGAACCTCTGCTCAAAACTGTACTCAGTTCACTCAGAATTTCTTGGCAAATTCCAAACACACAAAATGACATGCACTAGAAGGGGAAAAAAAAAATAAAAAAATAAAAAAATTTGGTCTTTAAATTAGGATTTGAAAAAGACTCTAAATACATGCTTCATTTCACACACTGGCAAAAACCGTCATCAATTTAGAATTTAGAGCTTATACATTACTGGCAAACAATTAAGCCCACCAAGCTCAAGACAGGTTGGTCTACCACATTATTGTGCCAGAAATGGCATAGGACCTGTTTCTCAAGAGATTTTCCATATTCATGGCAAAACTGGAAATACTTCAAAAGCTGCAGCTTTCAGGATAGCTATGTATGCAAAATCCAGCCCAGCGACACCTTCGACTTTTAGATGAGTCTACAGCGAGACTGTCATCAGTAATGTTATGGCATTTCTTGTTTTTAATGAATATTAGATTAAATTAAATTAAATTTAACTTCAGGTTTCACCAGAAGTTTGGTTTGCATTTGGACTGAAAAAGTCTGATTCAGAGGCAGTCCTGGAATCTCTGCTTAATCCAAACTTGTTTGCCTAACTTTTCAAAATCATTAGATATGAAAGTGAAAAAAAACAAGCCTTAGAAAATGCAATCTCTTATTTTATGAGGCTCTGGCCCACTTAAATGTTGTCTGAAAATGCACATTACAACTTTATCCTGTATATCCTTACTCAGACAGACAATTGCACTGATGTAAGATTTTTTTTCAATATTTTGCCTATTAATTCTGTTCAATGTATACAAGAAACAACAATAACAACAAAATCTTAATTCCACACCACAACATGAAAGAACGAAAACCAAAATCAGGTCAGGAGAATAGAATGCTATTGATGTACAGGCATAGTAATTGAAAAATACCTGCTCTGTGAATTCGAAAGCAGAGACGTCTATTTTTTATTACTCCAAAATTACAATAACTAAACAAATTCAAGACTAAGATAGAGACACACAAAGGCAGAAAGTAAAAAGAAAACCGAGCATTCACTCTCCTAGGAGAAACAAAGTTGACCCTACCTTAAATAATTCAAATTCCTTCTTTGGCATCAACAGCTATCAATCCACAAAAGATATTTGCAATTAAAATAAATGTATACACATCCATTAGGATAGAAATTACCACCTCTAAGCAAATAAGCAGAAGGAAAAAAAAAAAACCTTAAAGGAAAACATTTTACTGTATCTCTATCAACTTTTTTCTCATGTTAGACAATGCAATACAGAAATCAGCCTCAGCCTGTACAAAAAATATAGATCTTTTGACATATCAGTGGAACATGCAGATATTTTAGCCTTGCTGTGACTCTTCTTCCTCCTCCATAAACACACATGCACACTTCAAAAAAAAAAAAAAGAAGTTTTACTCCGAAGGAGCGGATGGTACCTGGATGGTGCGGGTATATGCAGGCTCTGACCATCCTAGACTGCCTTCTTGATTCCTCAGAAGGTCCAAAATGTTGTTTGGCACAAAGCCTGTGCTGCCACTTTTATTCTGAACCTTCCACCACTGCTTTCTGTCATCCAGAATCTGAAATAATTTAGTAAATTAATTACATATTTTTTTCTGACTTTCCTCCTGCCAGTAGTTAGACTGTGAATCATTTCCAAACAAAACTATAACTGTGCCAGGTTCTGTGATTGCCAACAGATGTTACTCAGATGTCCCTAAGAAACCCCTGTAGGCTTCCTTTATCGTCGCCATCATTAATTCTACATGGTAGTATTGCACTTTTCAAAAGGTGGCTCTCAAGAAAGGATATGGAAGAAAAGCGTGTAACGAACCTCTGTAAACTCAGACAGCGGAATGAAAATCAAATACCTGTGCAGAGAGGTTGGCAGATCTGCAACCTATACGCTGTCAACAAAAGGAATAAGTGACTACTAACAACCCACGGAAAAGTGCATCGTTCTAGGAGAGCACAAAGTTGGAGAATGAGCACTTCTGAGTAAACAGGGAACTGGAACAGGATGGCCAGGAGAAGTCTGAGTACCTGCTGGGCAATCTCATACACGTTTTCTCTCTTTCTGGTGGACAGCAGGATGGCCACGAGCCAGCACTGTGCCCTTGTGGCCAGGAAGGCCAATGGCATCCTGGGGTGTATTAGAAGGGGTGTGGTTAGTAGGTCGAGAGAGGTTCTCCTCCCCCTCTACTCTGCCCTGGTGAGGCCGCATCTGGAGTATTGTGTCCAGTTTTGGGCCCCACAGTTCAGGAAGGACAGGGAACTGCTTCAGAGAGTCCAGCGCAGAGCCACCAAGATGATGAAGGGAGTGGAGCATCTCCCTGATGAGGAAAGGCTGAGGGAGCTGGGTCTCTTTAGCTTGGAGAAGAGGAGACTGAGGGGTGACCACATTCATGTTTATAAGTATGTTAAGGGCGAATGTCAGGAGGATGGAGCCAGGCTCTTCTCAGTGATGTCCAATGGTAGGACAAGGGGCAATGGGTGTGAGCTGGAACACAGGAGGTTCCACTTAAACTTGAGAAGAAACTTCTTTACAGTGAGGGTGACAGAGCACTGGAACAGGCTGCCCAGGGAGGTTGTGGAGTCTCCTTCTCTGGAGACATTCAAAACCCGCCTGGACGCCTTCCTGTGTGATCTCATTTAGGTTCCTGCTCTGGCAGAGGGATTGGACTAGATGATCTTTCAAGGTCCCTTCCAATCCCTGTGTGATTCTCTGTGTGATTCTTTGCTGCTCCCTCCCTTCCAAATGTACCGAGCTTTCAGGGGACCAACTCTTCCAGGAAAGGACAGCCTGTCACTACGCCCTCTGCAAACACAGCTCGTGTTTGTCAGAGCCAGTTATTTAAATACTACGAAATGAAGCTTTTAAAAGCAACATCAGAGAAGGCAGAAGAAACACACAAATATATTACTTGAGAGCATCAATTCATAAGTCAGTACAGAATCTCTGTTTATCTTGTCTATTATGCAAAACAAATTAATTGAGCTTCCCACATTAAGGGAGGTACATCAAACACATTGAAGTAATCATTAAGGACAGCCACATGAAAGGTACCCTCAGCTTTGAGTAGTACCAGAAATTTATGTTTTCTCTTTGCAAAAAAAATAAAAAAAAAAAAAAAAATTACCTCTACAATCCTTCTTTCATGACAGAAAGCTCACTGTTGTTTCTTGCCATAAATTCATACTTGCATTTGGCATACTTCTTGGTCTGTGCTTTGTTGTGTGCTTCATAGTTTCTGCAAAGCAAATATCAAACTATTGTTCCATGAGACATTCACGCAAATAAAAACACGGACAAAATGCCCTCTCTTCTGACAACCCCAAAATATTTAAACAAAAAAAACCCCAACCCAACCTACCCCACCATAACATGATGCTGCTGGAGAACTATCTATTCATAACACACTGATTTAAGTGGAAAAAAAATAAAATAAAAATTTTTAAAAAGAAATAGAGCTACATAGACCTCAAGAACTGTTAATCTTTATCAGCTCACTGCTTGCAGGATGTATAACAATTTAGATGAGCAGGTGCCCTTGTTTTAAAATAAACATGTATACTATATTTAGTCTGTTTTCCTACAGTAGGTTAAACAATCATTTGCCATATAAACAAATGACTATACTTACTGTATAACTGATATCTTGTGCTTTATATGAAACTGTATTTCTAGTGTTCATCATATATTGTTTCAAATAATAGATAAATAATTTTTTGCCATCAAAGCCAGTGGAATTAAATTCTAAAAAATGCTCACCTACTGTAGATCAGATCATAAGATACCATCAGTTCTAACAGTCTCAATTTACTGTATCAATTCAAAATGAAAAATAACTTCTTGGTAGCTACAAACAGGGCTCATTGTAGAACAAGCCATACCACAGTTTAACTCCCTGTCTTTCTGTTTCCATGTTTCTTTGACATAGTACTTCCTCAAGGTGAGAAGCCCCCCAGTCCCCTCAAAACAGGTCCAAAAGAAACAATAACTTTATTTACTTACTGCAAATTACACCAAATAACCCAAATCCATACCAGGTAGTAAAGTTAAAAACAAACAAACAAACAAAAAAAACCCAACAAAAACCCCACAAAAAACCAAACCCAAACCAAACAGATAATGAAAACATGAAGCAATCAATGGCTTGAAATGCTGCAGACAACATCACAGCACAGGAACACAAATGCAGATGGTGGTTGGTGCTGTGTAACCCTGGGTCCCAGGTGTGCCTGAGTAATCCAGTAGTTACCTAGCTATTGCATGGCTGTGGAGAACTGTCTCACTTGACTTGAAGAGCAGAACAAAGAGTCATATTTAGATTGCAAGAGTATTTTGAAAGAAAGGTAAAACACTGAAAGGGCTTAAGGAGAGAGTGAAAAACATGGGATGAACCCCAGCCAGCAGAATAGCTGTTATGAGGCTGAAAGATGTGTGAGTAATCCCAATTTTTTCTGACACTCACTCAAAATTCATGTAAGTTTCAAAATTTTGAACTTCTTTCTTACTATTTCAGGGTTATGACTAACGTACCACTGAAGGTACTTTTACTTTTAGGCTGCCTTGCCAAACTCATTTCAGTAACTCTGTCTTCCTACCTTGTCTGCACCTAATTACCCTGATCCCTTCACAAAACATAACTCAGGAAGAATTTTATAAAATGCTTACATTTCAGTTTTACTCCACTCTGTTGCAATCAACAGCAACATCCCCAGAACACAAGCCAGGCAGTGGCTGTACGCTTCTGAAGAGACCATAATTCCCCAAGCCCAGCTTAATGAGCCAAACAGCTTACTCAGGGCACAAATATCCTCAACGCTTCCCTCCATCCACCCTCCACTGTGTTTGTTTATTGCCTATCGGATTTGCTGTAACTGCTGCCCTCTGCTCTCCTCTGCATGCTGGAACAAGAGCCTGGAGCATCACACGGACTTCCAGGGTGCTTTTCTTCAAATGACAGTGCAAAACCAATCATACCACTTCAAAACAGAGAATCACAGAATTGCCTGGATTGGAAAA
>NW_010340443.1:0-20937 GCF_000700745.2 Antrostomus carolinensis
GAGAACAAGGTCTAGCATGGCACTCCTCCTCATCGGTTCCTCGACCACTTGGAAAAAGGAAGTTGTCCTCCATGCATTCCAGGAACCTCCTGGATTTCTTGTGGCCTGCTGTGTTGTCCCTCCAACAGGTACTGGGGTGGTTGAAGTCCACCCATAAGGACCAGGGCTTGTGAAAGTGAGGCTGCTCCTATCTGCCTACAGATGGTCTCATCTGCTGGGTGGGCTTGTGAAAATGAGGCTGCTCCTATCTGCCTACAGATGGCCTCATCTGCTGGGTCTCCCTGGTCTGGTGGCCTGTAGCAGACCCTCACTGTAACATCCCCTTTCCCTGCCTTCCCCTTAATCCTGACCCATAAACTCTCCTCATCTGTCTCCAGGTGGAGCTCCATACACTCCAGCTGGTTGTTGACATAGAGGGCAACACCCCCTCCTCATCTACCCTGCCTGAAGAGCCCATATCCTTCCATTCCAACACTCCAGCCATAGAAGCCATCCCACCATGTCTCTGTGATGCCAATCAGGTCGTATCCCTGAAGGCACGCATACATTTCCAACTCTTCTTGTTTATTCCCCATGCTACGTGCATTGGCATAGAGGCATTTAAGTTCATACCACCAACTCAAAAGAAATAGGCAGAGTAACAAGATCGAGCATGCATACTAATTTACATGCCAGGTGAAGAAGCTTTGACCAATCATTTGATAAAATAACAATGTGTGTGTATTAGGAGGCTAAATACATTAATGTTTTGTGTATAAATAACCGTGGATTTGAAGACTTACTGTGCTGTCTTGGGACAAGCACCCATATATGCGCATGTATGCAATAAAAGGAAATACCTCCACTCTGTGTATGGATTGGCTCTTTGCACACCAGGTGATGGACCCAGTTTTTGGAACATTAGAGAAAATAGAGAGACAGAAAGTGAGACTTAGAGCTCAACATGTTTAGCTTATCTAAATTAGATAGTAAAGCAATTGGATTATAGTATTATTTATTTTAGGATACTACTAGCTGGCAGAAAGAACCAGACACAAATAAATTAGAACCAATATATGTATGTGCATGTATATATACATATAATTTTTTTAAAACTCTTTATAACTTCATTTCAGATCAAGAATGGGCACTTTCTGGAAGATGTGTCAAGCACAGCAAGCGAAATGTTTTAGTGAGACAAGTAGCTGTGCTCAATACAAAGTTCAACAGAGAAAAACTGCAGGCATTTCACTAGCAGGACAGGCAGAGTATAGAAACATCAACAGAGCCAATATTTAGGACAGCTTCTGGCAATTTACAAAACCTATATGCAATTTATACACAATGTATAGATTTTTTAGTTATTTGTACAACAGTACAGTGTGTATTTAACTCACCCATTTGTTGCCAGGGAGAACACCACATATTGTGCACAATACTGTCCTGATGCATCCACAGGACAATCAAAGGAAAACAATTAATATATTAAAATAATTGGATAAGGAAGCAGAAACTGGTTTCCTTGATTATCTACAGGATAATGGAATTCAAGACATTTCCCCCAAAATATGAACAGAGGAAACAGTATTAGAAATGGCTCTGAAAAAGATGTGTACACTCCATAGAAGCATGATATGAACATTCGGTCTGAGGAAGTTACAAAAATAGAATCTGTGAGTAGATCAGAAAGAGAGCAAGGCTATGGGAGCCTAGAAGAACTGAACAAAACTTGTGATTACATCGAAATGAGGGTCAATACAAGCAAGCTTTTTTAGCTCAAAGTTCTATGACACTCATTTTAGGCCTACAAACTACAACCAAATCTTGAAATTTCTCAAAAATATTTGTGCATACTTGTATTCAAATTTTGAACTGAAAGTACTATACAGACATCATCATTCCAAGACCAGGTGCAATACATTTGCTATAGCCTTGTGCACCATGGTGTAAATGGGTTGCTCTTCTGAATATTGTTTAAGAAGTTACTTCACAGGTTTCAGTCCCTTCTGTCTCTTTTTTTAAACAAATAAGAAACCACTGGATCAACTGCTGTCCCCCAGCACAAGATATGGCCAGCGTTAGGAGCTGTTACACCAAATGCACCCCCAACTACATGTGCTGAAATGTTCCTCTGAGCACATTTTGTCCAGAACTAGCAACAATTCCTTTTACTTTGATAAATTCCCATGTAGGAGGATATAATTTGGGTTACATCCATATGTCTGTTACCCTGTTCAGAATAATTAAATTGCTTATTTCTTATTTCTTTGTTAATATGTTTGGTGTGAATTTATTCATCTACAGAAATGAGAAGTATCACACAGAAAAATACTATTCTATATTTATTTGGAAACATTATCCTTTATAGCAAGGAGAAAGTATGGGAAAACAAGATAAGTAACTCCCCTGAACCACCTCTGACATGCAGGCACACTTTTTCAAATTTTGGCAATGCTCTATCAGCACAGTAACTGACAATCTGAATATTGCTGAAAAAAAACCCTTCTCATATTCTTTTTCAAAAATGCCAACAGACCAAGACAGACTCTAGGCTAGAATGACAGGTTAACAAATAAGTCAGATAAAATGGAGGTCTCAAATATAGCAAGGCATTGATGATATTCATACCTACGTATTCTAAGGTTTTATTACATGTAACACAGATTACTTGGGAAAAGCTGCTAAACTGGGTGCACCTCCATGTTAATAATATATCATTCCTTATTACTCAAAAAAAAACTAGAGTAAAAAAAAGAACTTATAGCAAAATTTAAAACTTTTCAGCATACATATGATAAAGTGAAATTGTTCTTGCAAAAAGGAGATATATCACTTGATGTATACTTTTAAGTTGCTGCGGCTGTTTGGTAGTTACTTGATTTAACATTCATTTCTTAAAGCATATTAAGATTTAAAAAAAAAAAAAAAATCAGGGAAAAGTCCAGTGTGCATTTATCAAGCCCACAGAATCGCCTTGCAATTTACATAGATATCACCTACTCATTTCTAATTTCCATCTTCACAATTGTTGTTAGCCCACATCAGAAGAAATGAACAAAAACCAACTATTACAAAATGCCTTCAAATATCAAAGGTGCCTTTCCACTTTTAAGCTTATAACCTTAAAACAATTACAATAAAATAAATTAAAAGACCCAGGATTTTTCTGATAGAGCTTGTATCAGGAAATGTTTTTCACATGTTTTTCAACCTAGTCATTTGATTCCCATACCATGAAGTTCAGGTACGTCTATTAGTCACTGGGCCCCAAAGATATCTCTGGTTTCTCTATTACTTTACAGCAAGTCCATTTCAGACTAAACTTAGCTGCTTTACACAATAAGCTGAAATATTTACAACTACTTTCGGGCAGTGGAAAAAGACAAAATTCAGCTAAGGCCCCCTCCCCTCTCTTCCTACCACATATACTTTTAAGGCATGACGGTTAACAACCTAAAATACAGCAATTCACACTGAGAATGTTTTAAGGCTTTTGCTGAAAACACTTACCTTAGTATTATCTATGGTCAGCTTATTACAGGAGTTGACTTACTAGTCAAAATACTAAGAAATGTCTGTTTCTATATACCAGAGAAACCAGTCTCCTTTTATGACTGGTTCTTGCTTTAAGCAAGCAGTGAACATAAGAAATACTTGTGTCCTCAAAGCTTACCTTCCAGTAAGTCTCTTGCCAGACCTGGTTCTGCCCCTGTGGACCGAACGAAGTCTGACAGGACTGCATCCATATCAAGAGTCATGTGATCATCCAGAGATGCTGCCAGACATGCAGCAGCAGTAGGCCTCGCTGGTTGGCTAGAAGGCATCCATCTGCCAAGGAGAGAAAGAAACAGGATGTTAGAATATACTCCAGAGTGACATAAACCATATTTTTTCTCTCTTCCCCAAACAAGACTATTAAAAACACTAAAACATTCACGTTACAGTATTAAAATAAACAGCATTTGTCATCCATCTCTGCCTCAGCCCAGAAGCTGTTGATCACTCACACTAGCTGGTTTTCTTTTTCTCACTGATTTTTCTTATGTGCAGCTTGTAAATAATTTTGCAACTTGAGGACTCCAGTCCCGTTAAACACAGGCACTGCTCATTTAAAGCACAAACATCATATCATTGTCACTATTCATACACTGAAGTTTAGCAAGTATTTAAATGTTTGGCTAGCTGTCCTGGTTTTTAGCTGAAATAGAGCTGGGTCTTTTGCCTTATTTACTAATACTATCGTATATACATCAGAGCTTAGTGTTTGTTCTTTTATTTGCCTTGTCAATATCACTTCTGTAATTTAGAGTTTCTCCACTGTACTAGGTCTGTCTGGAATGGAGTTAATTTTCTTCATTAATTTTCTAGAATTGTAGCTAAACCAGCATTGATATAAACACGAATATTTTGGTCATTGCTAAGCAGTGCTAACACAGCCTAAAGGCCTTCTCTGTTTCCTACTCTGCCCCTGCAGTGAGTAGGCTGGGGGACAGCCAGGTTAGCTTACCACAGGAATATTCCCTACCATATAAGCAACATGCTCAGCACTAAAACTGGAGAAGAGTCTTTCCAAAGTACCTATTACTCAGAGACTGGCTGGGTATCAGCCTGCTTGTAAGAGGCAGTGAGTGGTTGTCTTTGCATCACTTGCTTTTCTCCCTCCTTTTTCCTTCACTTTAATTGAACTGTCTTTATCTTGATCCATGAGGGATTTTTTCCTTGCTTTTGCTGTTCCAGTTCTCTCTCCCATCCCATTTATGGAGTGAGTAGACTGAGTGAGCAACTGAGAATGAGCTTAGTTGCTGGCTGGGGTCAGCAAACTCCAGGGCTTTGTACATAAAACTCCAGGATTTGTTAATGGCCACTTTCAGCTTTTGCTGTTTGCTATGTTGTTGATTGCTTTGTTTTTCTTCACCTGTGAGAGTTATGATAAAAGCACTAGTCTTGAGTCTAATCTGGTGTTTGGCCCATGTATTGCTACCATCCCAGTACTCTGGGAACTGTCTCATGGAATCATTTAACAATTACACTTTTCTCCTCCAGGAGCAACTTTGCTGGGAAATTAAAAATGGCACCTCTGCCTTCTCTGAGACAGATGCTTCCTGCCTTGTTGCAATGGTTCTTCAGTTTCTCAAACATCCCTGTGTAACCAGAATGCTCACATTATGGGGAAGGATTACAGCTGTCAGCCAGGTGAGCAAATTATCACTTCATTGCTCTGCCACTGGGATACTGAGGGCTATCGTCAGAAATTTGAAGATAATGAAGCCCAGCAGCTGGAATCCCTAGCTAAGGACCAGAGAATTGGCAAAGGGACTGGAAAAGGGGCAAAAATACACAGCCTCTGGAAGCAGTTCCTGTTGAGTGTGAAGGCAAAGTGTCCCCTCAAGGAAGATGTGCAAGCTACTAAGGCAATTGAACCACCATTCAGGAAGGTATCCAGTATCTGAGGGAATAGGCAGTGGTGGAGGCGATTTACAGCAACCTGGACAACAGAGTCCTCCAAAGATCTGGACAAAATTCAGTGCATGTGGCCCACATGGTGGAAGTTTGTATGGAACACAGTGACCCCATACGCCAGCACCCTGGTGGTAATGGACTGGACAGATGTCAAGGTACCAACTGTGGACAGACTGGTCTCCTAGCTCTAGTAGTTCAAAGAATATCTCTTCCTCCCAAAACCTTATGGTTTGGGCCTTATGCTAAAGGTATCTCCATACTTCTATCCTGCCTTGCACCGCCGCAGAAATAGCACAAAGCAAAAAAAACAGGATGAAGTTAGATGATACACAACTTAAGCAAAAGTGTGTGCTTTACTTTCATGCTTGTTATTCATCATTGGTCAAAGTTTACCTTTGAACATGAATTAGATTTTTTTCCTGCTAATTTCTCCTCACAAGCTGAGTTGCAACTTTACCATGTGCCAAGGGTAAGGACTAGCACGGAGACTTCCTACTGGTAGCAGATGATATTGGTTGGCTCTCGCTGACACCACAGCTACAGAGAAATAATCTGTGAAAGAAATTGTAAACCAGTTGATTTCACTGCTCTCCAAATGAAACCCAGTCTTTTCCTAATCCGTGTGCAATTACCTGGTTATATTTAAGCTTAAAAATGGAATGCCTTTGCTTCTTAGAAATTGCCCCTTTCTCCAAGTACATATCCCAGTTAGAATACAAACATCATTTACCTTCTGCTCCAGGAGGGTGAGGTCCTTCTCAGCCTCATCCATCAGGACCCTCTGCAAAATCCAACTTACTCCAATGAATTGGAAATGTCTAGGACATGGTTACACAATTACAGGTTTTTCAGGATCAAAGCAGATTATGTTGTTGCTTACCCTACCCACTTCACAGTTTTCTGGCCCCTGCACTGTACTATTGTATGTTTTATACCACTTCTACATGTATGCTTTTATACCATTTATATAACTGCCACATTAGGTTAGCAGAGGAGGTAATCCTTTCCCCTCTATTCAGCCCTGGTGAGACTCATCTGGAGCATTATGTCCATTTCTGGCTCCCCAACACAAGACACGGACATACTGGAGCAAGTCCAGTGAAGGACTACAAGCTGCACATCTGGATCACCTCTGAACAAGAGAAACATTTCTAAAGTGTAACATAATGAAGATGTAGTAACAGAAAGAAAGTTGGAAATATTGAGAAGGCTAGTTAAAAAGGAAAGTAGACACTTCAGGAAGAGAACTACCTTAGTGGTTTATGATCAATTCTGGCATCTAAGATTAGTAGCAACTGAAGCCTTTCCTCTGTTTCACTGCAAATGCAGAACAAAAATACTACTTTTATACATATAAAAAAATACTTTTGCATAGATCCACTGTACTAAACAGCACTAACATCCGTGCAAAAAGATCACAAGAAACTGAATACAATTAATTTCCTTAGTGACTGGGAGAAAAAACAAAGTAAATCTTAACCAGCAGGATGGAAACATGGATCAAGCTAAAACAACCTGCTGCAGGTGAATGATACAAAGCATTAGTGAATTTCAGATAACAATCAAAAGTGACTCAGTAGTATAATGACTGCTAATTTAAAATGCACCAGCTGAGCACTCAAGTACAGTCTCTATGTTTGTGGGGCTAGACTGTTCATAAATTTGGAAAACTGAAGTGCATATGAATCTGAAGAAGTCAATTCATGAGTTGTCTCAGTATCAGGATTATTGACAGCTGATGAAAACACAGCTCACATGCATAAGAGCCAGAGATAAGGCTAGCCATTGTTTCACTGAAAAACAGTAATTTAAACTTAAATACTATCCAGATTCCATTACATAATAATAAATAGCTCTACAGGTATAAAACAACTGCCTTGTATTGGGTGCCAAGGAAGCATACTCAATCCAGACCTTCCAAATCCATGACAGTGTGAGGAAAGTGTTTTATAGTCAAATGCTCCCTCTATACTTGTGCACTATGCTATATAATTCTCCAGGCTCTGGGTCCTGCTACTGTGCTTAGAACACCTGCACAAAAATAACCATGCTGTTTCATTCTTCCTGTTACTCATCAGGCCTAAATTAACAGCACAACATAGATTAATAGTGTTTATTCAGACAGATGGGTCTGACAAGATGGAAGAATCAATGATAAAACGTATTAATGAACATTAAAAATGAAAGAAAACAGAACAAACCCACCACCGATTACCTGAAGTAACACTGGTTCACTATGTTGGTTTACTTACAAATGAAGTAAGAGCTACAGGACTGTGCTGATTGGAGCTGGACTCCGCATAGTTTCTATGCAAACTCCTCAACAGTGCTAAGTAAGCACATCCAATGCTGTAAGAGACAACTAAAATCTCTGCTACATATGCAACCTGCTGTGGAAACTCATTCCTCACATACTGGCAAGGCCTCACAAAGCCCTTGAAACATTATAAAATGAATGTGGTGCTATCAAACCCACAAATATTAAGAGCTATAGTAAAAAAAAAAAAAAGCCCAAACCCAAACAAGCAAAAAAACTTCGAAAATCCCCCTCAAAAACCTCCCACCCCCCAAAAATCCCCTCTCCAAAACTCAAATACTAGATTCGCTATTATACCAGTATTTTACTGTTAGTACTATGTGCTAACTATTTTTATTTTTCATACAGCAAACATCACCTCTCTAGCCCATTTTGTAGTAATAACTTTCACAGTCGGCAGGTAGTCTGGCTGTTACTTGTACCACCTCCCCCCGAAGAAAAACCTTTACAAAAAGCCTGAACTACACATGCTCTACACTCTGAGAACAAGGAGCAGAGACGGTGGGAACCTTCTTGTATACATTTGAACTAACACTATTTTTTTCCCCAGAGGGAGTTCTTTTCTCAGCTATCTAGAATTTAGAGGGGAAAAAAACCCAACAAACCAAAACTCAAAAAAAAAATAAAAAAAATTTAAATTATCATCTTTGCCAGAAAACTACTATCAGCTGTGAAAACCCACCCAGACGGAATAGTAAAAACTACTAAGCAAGAAAAGAAAAAAAACTGTAAAGAAGGAGGCAGTGACTCAGAAGCCAGGTGGCTACCAGACTTACTGTTCTCACCAGATGAACGTAGCCTCTCCTCACCTACAAAACCACTGCCACCACCTTCGCTCTGGATTGCTAGTCAAAGCATTAACACAACTTACATTTTCTGTTGAAAATGTACACTCTAACACAATCATCCATATTATATTCACCTATCAATAAGCATCACTCTTCTTGTGGTTAACAGTATAGACACACATATATACTTGCAGTTTTCCTTTCAAATGTGCCACACAGTACACAAACAGCACTTTCTTATTTATACAATGTAAATAAAAGAGGAAGTGGAAGGGGATAATTTGCTGTATATCGCAAGAAAAAGCATTTTTAAAGTATTTAAAGAAAAGGTACTGATTGCTTCTAAATGTTAAGATGGGTTAATAGAACTGGAAATCAATTTAATACAGTCTCAGTTGTTCTTTTCTTCTCCTTTAAAGTATCTCCCTCTTAAAACTGAGCCATACTTGGAAGTAAATCGTCTTCATCTGAATCTCAATTTGATTTGTTCAAAATCAAAGAGCTTCTTACAGTTAAACAATACGAAGATTTTTTTTTTTTTCCAAACAGGTGGAAAGAGATGCATGGGGCTAACTAATGAAGCAAAAGCAAGTATGTTAAAACAAATCCCATGCTTCCAGAATACAAATAGCTGACAAAACAAAGTGAGGAACAGAAAGAAAACAGTGCACAAACTGTGCACAGTGGACAAAGCCTCAGGAAGACATGATGATTAAACTGCAACTAAGATCTTTCACTTTCCTAATTTTCAAAGAAAGGATTAAAAAAGCACCATAAATAATACGCTCAGTCTCAGTGCTCCAGGAAGCCAATGGAAAGACACTGATTGCATAAACCGGTTCCCCCACACACTTTCTTTAATTTCCCTGCAGTATGACAAGGCTAAATGCTTATTAATATTACTGATTCTTCTCAGCTGGCTTGGCAATACACAGGCTAAGTGCAGATCACTCTTGTGTTCAATGTTCATGCTGTTTGCACTTTTGGTTGTGAAGGCAGAAAGACTCTGTGCACAGCTGCAGACTTTGAAAGTAATTCTTTCTGACACACCATATTTGATGGAGAATGTAATAATTCTACAATCTTGACAAAATCATGAAGTTGAACCAATGTACTAAATAAGACCATTTCTTCTTAGTGAAACGTTTATATTTTTTAAGCTCAGGCTGTGCAATTTCTCATTCTTTTCTGCATACAAAATGTATTTACTTACAGTTTCAGAGACACTAATTTTTTAGTAAGCCAGAGAGTTTTTATTTGGTTATTGCATTTCTAAAGTTACTCCACTCTTCATTAGGTAACTGCTGAATATTGTGTGTGAAAATTATACAGCTAGCAATTTTAAGCCATAAATGGACTAAATATTGCTTCTTAATAGAGTTCATTGGTTTACAGAAGTAAGGGTATTATGTATCACAAAGCAGGCAATCTCCCTGCATCTGCGCAATGAAGATGCCGATACAAAGTACATTCTTGTCCTGTTTGTTCTGAATCTATAAACTACTCTTCCAAAACTAGAGGCAACTCCCTGCCCAAAGTTTGCATAACTATGCAAACGACTACTAACAGATAGTTAAGAATAACTATAAAAGCATACTTCAAATTTTCAGCAAATGAAAGGGAAATCATTCTATTCAGAATACTGTTATGAGTTACACAGAAGCTACCTGAATAATCTCTTTACTGAAATGCTCACTCTAAGTGATTTGAAAACTTCCAAATGTTTCTGAAATAGTTAATTTTAATTAGTCAAAATTTTGACAATTGTCTTATTGTTCTTTTCTTATTTCTTAATCCAGTTTAAACTTTAGCAGTTTAACTTCTATATTTGTATAAATAACAATGGATTAAAACCTCTGCATGGCCGTAAATTCACATCACTTAGTTGTTATCTTCTTGATACATTTGTATACTTAATTTTACTGCTTGCAGAAAGAAAAGCTTGTTTTCTTATTTTTCTTGGTACTTTGAATTTAAATGGCCCAGCAATGTGGCAATTACATTTAACAGAGTTCTGCTGGTGTCTGGGATTTCAAATAGTTTTTTGTGTGTTAGTAAGAATACAGTATTTAGACTGCCATGTGGCATTTGCAGGTGAGTATGTTGCCCAACCAATGCACTACTGGAGTGACTACACTAAATCAATAATGCTTATGTATTACTTCTACAAAATATATCCTTGGACAAATTTACCATAGTAATTAAGTCAAAACTGAAACACACTAACTTCATCTTGGAAGTATGATTTTCTTCTTCTAAAAAAAAAAAAAATCAACTAAAAAATTAACTTCCAACAGAAAGAATCCCATTTCAGAGAAATTCCAAAGCAGAAGCTACATAATGAGAAGTCTTATAAAATTTCAGCTTGACTGATGACAGCCGAGTTCGACATTGTGCAACTCTCAAAATTTATAAGGAGAAATTATCTGGCAAATTACTCAACAGCATCTCTAGCTATATGAAGAAAGGTGGACAGATTTGTAATTCGGGTTTTTTTTTTATTTATTTACTATGATCCAGTAATTGGAAGGAGGAATAATAAACCATGTAGAAATCTGTTCAGGCACACAAAGGTGTGTAGCTAGTGCTACGCTAGATATCACACAGTATCTTCTGGGTTTCAGCTGCTGCTCCAGAAGTGTATGGGTCTGCATCATATTTGCTAGTCCCATGAGGCTATCCCAGATAATACAGACTTTTCAAAATGGCCATACACATCTCCGTGTAAGTAACATACCCGAATGACCTATTTCTACCGATAATACTTATCAGGTACATATTTAGGTACCTGAATTACATCTGAAATACTGAAAGGTCCAGAACTTGGCAATTTTTTAAAAAACTATATCTTTATTTCAATATTCACCTTAATTTATCAATACTGCACAAGAACATAAATAAATACGAACAACTGGACAGAAATTCTGACACCAAATTTTTCCAGAAAATTCTTAAGTTCTCAAGGCGGTTTTTTCCCAGATTTTAGCTGGAAAGACACACACAGTGTCTCAATAAACACATTCAAATAGAAGCTGGCTCTGTTTCCTAATGAAAGTAGCTCTTGAGTGTTTGAGTGACAAAGAATAAAACTGGTTACAAAGAAATATTTCACACTTTTTGTTCACTCAGGACATCCTAGTTCCCTTTGCAGGGATTCCACTGTTCACATAGATTCCAGGTCTTAAACTTCTACAAAAATCTTTCTAGTATTGCTCTAACTTGCATGGCATTGATGCTCCTACCAGCAGGATACTCCAGCCCACCAGAAATTAAAATTTGTAAATGAGTGGACACAAGACAGCTTTTTCATACAATCCATAAAGATGCTTAAGCCATACACTCTCAAAACAGATCTCTCAGATCATAGCGGATTTAATAATTGAAGAGTAGATATAATAATTGAAGACAGTAGAAAGCTGGGGAAGGACTTTTCATAAGGGCAGTTAATGACAGAACAAGGGGAAATGGGTTTAAGCTGAAAGAGGGTAGGTTTAGATTAGATATTAGGAAGAAGTTCTTCACTGTGAGGGTGGTCAGACACTGGAACAGGTTGCTCAAGGAAGCTGTGGATGCCCCCTCCCTGGAAGCATTTAAGGCCAGGCTGGATGAGGCTTTGAGCAACCTGATCTAGTGGAAGGTGTCCCTGCTGATGGCAGGGGCGTTGGAACTAGATGACCTTTAAGGTCCCTTCCAATCCTAACCATTCTATGAAAGTCTATAAGTCTATTCTATATTAATACTCAGAGTCCTATAACACAGAATTTTAAAGGTCAATTAAAAGAAAGCAATTCTCTCAAGTATTTTTCTGTTACACTTTGTATTTATCCTATTCAAATTAGATTAGAGATTACTTCACCAGCCTCGCACCTGTTTTGTTCCAAGCAGACATTTATCTTCAAATAGCTTCCAATTTTAGCTGCCAAGAATATAAAGATGAAAACCAGTTTCTAACCTCACAGTCAGAAGAGCATCTCCCATAGAACTAAATGTGTATTATAAATTTTTATGACAGATTAAACGGACATAAATTTTTGCAATCTGTTTTGTATGACTAAGCCCATGCTGCTCACAGAACTCCAATGAAAGAAACAAAATATTTTTCAGGAAACATATCTGTACAAACTGTTCCATTTAAGCTATTGTACATTTCACGAAAATGCCTCTTTACTGAGCTAGGAAGACCAGCTCCTAAATCATACAAGCACCTTTAATCTGACTCCATTCAAACTAACTGTACTTGACTGAGTTTTACCACCAGAATGGCAAATCACTCTGCTAAGAAGCACTGCATAATTCCATTACAGAAGGGACACATGGTCACAACTTCTTTGCAATAAAAATCACCCAGTTCTGCAAAATCTGTAAAAAATGCTTTAAAAAGTTGTTGTATGGATAAGATCATGACAGCAGATACAGTTACAGCGATAGCATTAGTTAAAGCAGCCAAAATACTACCTAACAAAAGGTAACATGCACTAGACCTGGTGGCAAAGTGGGGTATTTGTATGTTAATTATAAAACACGAAGTGTCAAAATATGTAAGATAACAACACAACATTTAGTGACTAGTACAATTACGGACCATCTACCTTCTCAAGTATAACATATCAGAGTGGATGGAACTCAGGAAAATTAACCCAAATTAATTTAACTGGATTTGTCCATGTCCATTAAATTCCTTTGCAAACACTTTCATCTGGGAATTAAAAGTGGCCTTAATTTGGTTTGGCTCATCTTGCCTTCAAAGTGGCTTAAACTAAATTCACTGGAGGTCACTTTAATTATGAATGGGAGAGTGCACACAGAGACTTGGTGGGATTTGAACCGGTCTCTAAATTCCTAAATTTAGTCAACTTGCATCAGTTTCCCTCAGTACCTTGTGTAGACAAGCCCTGAACTGATACATTACAGACAGAGGTGAAAAAGTAGAGAAGGAGGGAAGCTATGCTGAAGAATCCCCAGTCAAGACACTTAAACCCTGTGGGAACTAGCAAAGAAGATCTATTATCCAAGAGAAGAGAATTGTTCAACTATTTTAAACTCAGTTCTAGGAAGAATACTGCCAAAGTTCAGAGACCAACTGGGAAGAATTTTAAAAACGCAGATACATCTCAGTTTTCAGAAATGCTATTTATTTAAAAGGTCTACTGTTTGCTTATTTGAAATATTTGAAGCTAGAACTACTGATAAAGGATGTCATTAACCATCTTTTAAGGCAATTTATTTAAGAATTAGAGGTTATAACGTACTATTGGAGGCTAAGATGAAAGAAAGTAGAAAAGAAAACTTGAAAATATCATACTGCATTTAAAAGCTATGGCACACTCCCACTGAATAAACATTATGGAAAACTATAGACACTTAATACCTTAAAATACCTTAGTCCCCATAAAATGTTCTGAAACATCTACAGTCAATGATAACAACCAAGAGGTCCTTTACTTGCACTCCACCGCTGACGGCATCCTAGCAGAAAGCACAGCACCAGTCCTACGTCAGATGCACATGCAGGAGGATTAATCAATCTGCTCAGATGTTCTGCTGGAACATTTTTACAACATATTTTCTGGAGCTTCAGAGGGTTTTCATAACACTAGTGTTCTTAGTCAAGAATGCTTACATTCTCAGGGGGAAAAAATATCATAGATAAATGAGGAGTTCACAGAAATAGGGGTCCAGAACTGAAATAAACCAACAAGCAGGAGACAGCACCTTTCCAGGTAAGGATCCTCTACATCACTTCATCAGTATTTTTTTTAGGATAAAATAACACCATTGCTATAATGTTTTTGCTTTTGTACAGGACAACAGATAAAGAAAATGAACATAAGGCAATTACAAGGTTTCCCTTATTTTCTTTACAAGGGCCCTCATAGTGTGTTAATTGTATTCTGGCAGAAAGTAAGAGATAAACGTAATGCCACTGATAAAACTGGAATTTCTCTAAAATAAGGAGCTCCATGTTAAATAAAATTAATGTACCAATTATTCTTTCATCTGGGAGACTGATAAAGAAGTAGGCAGCAATATACTGTATTGCACTGGAAATATAACAATTAGGGTTTCAAATGTTAATCTGAGGCCTTTTATTAAATGCACACTTTCATTAAGTAACACGCATCTCTTCCACTAGAATATATCTCTACAGAAGCAATATGGACAAGCTGAACTTTTTTCCTCATTTATAATTTTTTCCTGACACTGCAAGAAGATACTGTTTCCAAAAACTGAAATATACCTCCAAATGATATCCTTCTTTCAAATAAAGAAGGTATGCTGGCCAAAACACTAATCTTAACACAGTTTTCTCTCACAAAAACATACATCATCTACTCTGCAAATACTCTGCATGCAGAAAATTGACTTCAGTACATAAAAAGCAAGTACGTAATGGTCTGAATAACCATTATTAGATATATGTAATGTGGAGTGTCATTAACTTTTTTCAAGCTTGTGTTGGATTAAAAAAACCAAACACTTGGGCCTAGAAGCACCACAAAATGCATGCAGCTTAACAATCAACACAACGAAGACCAGCTGAACCACTTGCTGTTTCTTACATTTTGAGTTATTTAGCGCCCTATTTCTACATTGCAAATTCTAAAATAAATTGTCATAGCAACAGAAGTCTAAGTCTTAATTTACAATGCAGATAATATTTTTGATCATGTTATTCATGCACAACTCCATAGCTTCTGATTTGTAATGTACTGCAGTCAACTTTTAATGGGGGGTGTGGGGAGAGGAACAGAACACCCAGGTATGACGCATTGGCATGAAGTGGTCAGGAAGCAGCTCAACCTCCACCTCTGTTTTACAGCAAGTTACTTCCTCCTACACTTTCATTTAAGAACAAACAGCTACTGCTGAAAAGCCAGACTGCTAAGATTAGTTGTCCTGTTAAGGCTGTTTATTCTTGAGCTGTAAATATATACATCGCTGATTAAAGCTACCTTTAAACAAGTTTTTAATTTGACTTACTTACAACAGACTTAAATAAGAGTTCCTTGAGGCATGTGTCAGATGGATGTTATGCTGCTGGTTTTTGGTGAGGAAAATAATCCATTTTTGCCACAGTAGAAGGTATGAATAAGCAAAATTTTGTCCCCTGAGAAATCTGAAAAAAAAAAAGGTAATATATTAATAATTGTACTTATTCTATGCTATTTGAATAAAAAAGATAACTGTCAAAAATCAACTCTACCTTTGACCTTAGGAGCCTAATTGATGTACTACTCTCAATGAAGATAAATTACTATATACAATAATTTGCACTGAGAAAATTACTTGGGCACAACCAAGATAATTAAGAAAAAAAAATGTATTATGAACACATAAAAATATCCTTATGGTTGCCCTATGTGAAAATGGTAACTCACGCTTAACAATTCCTCTAGCAGTTCTCTCTCTAAAGATTAATCAAATACATCTTGGAAGTTTTTGTTCTCATAAGCAATCAAAACCTAAGGCAATGAACTACTGATGAGTTATCCAAGAGAAGATTCAACTAGGACAGTTGTCTTCTTTCATGGAAAAAACTGACAAATGTGAAGAAAGAAGGAATACTACTTTATTTCATGGGATTTAGAATTTATGCATTTCCCTTTGCATATCATCTACTCCTATCTCTTAAGTATAAATTCTGCTGCTTGAAAATACATAATCCAATTACTATAAGCCTCACCTTATTATTTTAAGAGGCACTTACAGTCAGTTTTACTGTTTCTGTTTTTTTAATCCACTCACAAAACTCATACACTTGTAACTGGGCCGAGCCTTATCAAAATCAGTATTTGACAGATACCTGACCAAACTCTTTCATCATGGAAGACATTCCTTCTGATGATGCTGTTAAAACATGTAGTAAAATAACAAAGTCCACGATTTTTATGAGTTTGTGAGAATTATCATATGGAAACAGAATATTATATTATTTCTCATTATTTCCTATAATACATACAGAAATAACAAAATCGCAGTAGGTCTTTATGCAAAAAATCCCAGTTGTCTGTGTAACAACTCAACTGTAACATGAAGTGTTTGTGAGCTAATATATAGTACTTAATAAGATTCCTAGCTTTTTTTTTTTCCCCCTTCACTGTGATATATTTTCATGCAAGAATCATATATGTGACCACAGAATTATCTTCAATTCTTTGTTGAAACTTACTTATGAATGTACCACATCACAAATATCCTCATACAGAAGTAGATTATTTAAAATTCAGAATAGCATAGAGTCATTTCATACACTGCAAAGGAAATATAAGCAGCAAAGTACATTTGCCTATGACCCTCATCTTTATCACCCTCAGAGAACTTAAAAAAAAAAACCTGTAAAACTCTCAACTTAGAGAAGTAACTTTTAATAGCTCTAATACTTTCAAAGGTACTTCAGCTGCAAGGGACAGAAATAGCCATCGAGTGTGAACATCCTCAACATTACTATGTCTACCATGTTAACAAACTGAAATATCTACACTATTAAACTGCTATTAGCTATGGGAAAATAACCAAAAACTCTATTACCCCACCTATACTAAATTATCCTAAAAATTATACCATTTAATTTGCCATTGTAAATAAGTGATCTAAAAGATTACTATGGATACTACGATTGTTAGGGCACAAGAAAATGCATGTAGCTCAGCCCTTTTTGGCATTTTTCTCACACACACACTCTGCAGCTTCAAGAATTTATTTCATTTTCTGGGGTTTTGTTTTTTAGTTTTTATCTGTTTCACTGACAGTATAGTGTGCAAAAACTCAAGTTTATATATAACTTGCAGTGAAAATTGTAGCAGTCATTGCTATCCCTTCAAGTAATTTCTTCAGTCATTCTGTGAAATTTCAGCTCTTCCTTACTAATGTCCATTCACCTGACTATCTACCGTATGGGAGATGATAATCAAAATCTCTACAGGAATCAAACATTAAAGGCTGACTTCAGATCTTAAGAACTTAATTTTATTATTATGAATAGTCCTTCTGAAGGAGCCTTCTCCCTTCTCTTTACCCACTGATTAAGCCTAGACTAAGGTTAGCTGCTGTGAAAACCCAGTTTAACATCAACCTTAAATACTGCTTACTCTCTCTTGCATTCTCCTGTATAGTGGGCCAATAAACTGAAGAATGCTCCTCACATGACCACAACTTGGTCAATGACCAATTATACAGAGATATAAATATACAGAATAAAATTATAATTAGCTATCAAAAGGTTCAGGGTGTAATCACAGTTGCAATTCCTTTATAATTCTGGGGATGAGTTTTGAATTTATCTTTTCATATTTGCATGGTCCCTGCAATAACTTCTATGTGAACTTAGCAAAGAAAGGAGGAAACAGATTAAAGATGCTACATGCATATTTCAAAACAAAGAACTTGATCTCAAACGGGTGTTTTGAGGGCAAGAAGGAGTCTTTGCAAAATCAATTGGGGCCAGATGGCAGAGATCTTCATTAATAATGAATATTCACAGTAACTTTCTGTTTTTCCCTATTTCTGTCTGACATTTTCAAAGTAATCACCGACAAGGAGCTGAAGAATCCTCCTCTACTAAGTTTTCAGAAGTACCTCAATTCTTTTCTGAGACTCTCATGCAATCCTTGTCCTGAACTCAAAAGGGGGTCTCATTTTCCACTTCTACTTCTGACACAGGACTGAAATACTTCCTACAATCTTCTCAGCAGCTTCGGACCAGCTGCATGGTGCTGATAACCTTCTCTGCTTATATTCTGTTCAAGCTGGATCAGCATCTCTCAACAAAGCCTCAAGTGCATGCTCACTTCCATCATTTTTGTTTCATGCATGCAATATGAAGTAGTTTTAGGACAAGACAAAAGCATTATCTTTTATAACATCAAATTTGTGCTTACTTTCTGTTAAGATGAGGTTTCTTCAGTGTAAGTTCTACATTCAGAACAAGGCCTTGTCTACAACTACAATGCTCAGTGGTTCTTTGCAAAGATTTAATTTGGCTCAAGCAACATATGAAGGAAAAGATGTCTCTAATAACAAGGAAGCAGTAATATTTAAGAAGTGATAGTAACATCACCTGAAGGAAGATGTTTTTATGGTAAAGATGGCCACTATCAGTACACAGGTCCTCTTAAAGAGAAATTACAAGCATCGAAGAAATTATTATTCTAGTTATGGGAAGTGGCTCTGCCATGTTCTGCAGATGTTCATGTAGAAAGCTGTGGGGGAAGGGTACAAAATTTGACACACTGAATCTGTCTACAGCTCATCCACAAAAGATCTATGACTGGCTAATGTTTCATATTCTTACAGACACCTTTTACAGTTACATTATATCTCAGAGTAAAGCAGCACTTTGATGATCTAACTTTTTAAGGACCAGTTTGAGCATAGTCTGAAGTGCTAGCACAGATTTTCCTTTTGTACTGAACCTTCATCACTTGAAATCTCCTTGTAACCACTGCATGAGAAACACCTATCTAGTCTCTATGGTTTGTTACAAGTTACTGGTGAAGGAAGAAATTTCTCCTCTAGCTATAAAAATTCTTATTTACCCTGAATAGTGGTCCTTCCATGTCAGACATGAAACACATTTCTCCTCTTCTTGGCTTATGCTGGTTTAACTCAGAAAACATGTGCAGTGGATTGAGCTGACAGGGATATGAAGGCAGAAGCTTAAAGGACATCAAAAGCGTTAGCATTATGAGCTTTGTATAAACAGTCTTATTGCTACAATTCTCCAAGCATCCTTTAACCTCTTGTACATAGAGATTAGAGAAAGGCTGAAATGCTGAATTTTATGTCAAGTGCACAGTCAACACATTAAGAGTTCAGTATAGTCTTTTAAAGTGGAGTCTTCAGCATATTCAGGTCTTCAGCCTTGAGGCAGACAATTCAGCTGCTATTTTAAACACAAGGCCTGACTATTTGTTACTCTTCATTTTGCACTGTTTCTCACATTAAGGTAAAATACATAATGGCGATTTTTCCACGTTCCCCTTAAAATTACTCATCTCACCAACTGGTTCATCCCACAGCTTCACTGACAGACTGATGGGAAAGTTCCTTCTCTTACAAGTACTGTAAAAATAATGGCAGAATTGAACTTCTCGGATTCAGATTAGGTATAAAATGCAAGTCCTTGTAAATCCTTAGATGCATATAATGTAGAAATAACAGCAAGTTACTAGCTTGCCAGGTATTCATATAATGTGCTGGAATTCAACAGTAAGCATACCAGTTCAGTGTATAAGCAGCTAAATAAGCTACAGCAGGAAACAGCTCACACAGACACATTACGTAGCAAAACAGAACTGGTAATTTCCCCCAACACTGTGACTCCCATCCTCATTTCTGTGAAACATGACGTTCCTCTGTGATTGCATTTAGTTTGGAAAACTAAACTAAGAATAATAGAAAATGTAATTATAGAATCATAGAATGGTTTGGGTTGGAAGGGACCTTAAAAATCATCTAGTTCCAACCCCCCTGCCATCAGCAGGGACACCTTCCACTAGACCAGGTTGTTATTTTTCCTACTAAAAACTATGTTTTAATGCCTTCTTTAGAACAACTAGAAATACCAAGGAGAAATTAAAGATCTAAGATATGGAATCTGGAATTATTCATTTCACAACATTTTGAAGATGTATAATTAAAGTATAGCAACTGTGTGTTTCACTTAAACTACGTAACTGACAGTCTGTGAAGAACTCATGAGAAAAACTGAAAACCATGCATCAGACGAATCTAGAGAGAAAGCATTTCTCCTCCTATTTGAATTGTATGGAACACTATATATCATAGATGCAGTATTAAAGGCCATTAAACAACTCAGTAGCTATACTGGTGACTGATCAGTCACAGCTTGTCACATAGCTGATCAGCAACTGAATCTTGAACTCTTCCTCAGCTCAGGTTGTCAAGCTGTAGGGAAGTCTGCAGTGAAGCTCATGCATAACATTTTATATTGATAAAGAATTGAAACGTGACTATAATAAATTATAATAGATACTAACCTGTTTTAAGTATGCTGAAGACACTCATTCCTACAGTCACCACAGCAGGATTAAAGCACAATTTTTATAAATCATGTTCAATTGTTGGAATCTTTGCTTATGTTAAAAATCTGCAAGTTAGTATCAGGGTTAGGGAAAAAACACCATGCTTTTTTCAATTATGGGTTATTTCTAAAACTTCCTGCTAGGGCAGAGGAGGACAGGAAGGTGTGAGTGCATTATTTTCAATGCCAACTCAACAGATCACTTTTCAGGGTGGAAAGGGAAAAAACATAGCCAGGTTTGTTCAACTATCTAAGCAGAAAAGTACACACTCTGAATTAAGTCCTGAAGAAACTGCTGAGAGACATCCAATTGCAGCTGAAAAGATCTCTCTTTAGAGTCCTAGGGAAAG
>NW_010340443.1:20950-23147 GCF_000700745.2 Antrostomus carolinensis
TATCTGTGCCAAGTGAAAAGCAATGTCAAATGAACACCTTGCAACAGGTTGAACACCTCAGGTTTGGCCTACATGAAAGATTTCTATTGCAGTATAAAATGTTTCTTAAAGAGGATGGGGGGATTTCTCTGTGACCAACAATCACATGCTGCTACAGTTGCACTGCATAAAAAGTGTGCCTGATAGTATAAATTAATTTTTTTGGAGGACTGCTGTAACTGATGAAATCAAATCAGGGCTGAAAACCTGGTACTCTATGATTCTATGATTTATGACTCAGCATGTACAGAAGGTGGATCTGCAACGCTATCTCTGACAGCAAACTTCTAGCCTCTGAGGCTGTTACCAGTATTAGTCCAGTTCATATAAGGAGCAGGTATTAATTTATATGCTGCTCTGAAATATCAGTATAGAAATGATTAGAAAAAAACAAGACGTATGCTGAATATATTTTTCAAAACTTATCAAAGATCTCTCACTCTCCAATTAGAGATATCCTAGTGAGACAATAGGAAGAGATGAAAACAATTTTATTCAGTGAAATAACAAAACAGTGAGCTTGGTCATTTGTGCCTTTGTCCTGGCTTATTAAAGATTTTTTTAAAATTTTTTTTTGGCAAGTGACAACACAAACGTGCATATCTTTTTTTCTTTTTTAAAAAAAAGGCAAAAGTAGTACTGTACTATTATAATTCTCTGTAGTTTTCTTGGAATCTGTTTCTTTTCTGTGTTGCAACTCCTTTTCAGATTTATGCTTATACATATTAGCAAGCTATAAATTTCACTTGCTTTTTAAGTAAAATATCTAATGGCATGTCCAGTGTGAAATTATCTAGTATTAGGAATGGTTCTTCATTGAAACTTAAAAGAAAATATAAGATACCCTAAGCAGCAAGAAAATGCCTCTTACATTTAGTCAAATAAATCTGGTAATATTCTGTAAGTTTTCTCTCACCACAAATAAACTATAGCTACCTCTACAGTCATAAAAATTGATAATCTCTTTGTATTTCGATTTTTTTCTGTAATTCAGGCAATATTAAAAAAAATTAACAGGAAATATTCAGGCTCAATGAGAACAGAAAGCTGACGAATCAAGAAAGTGTTATAAGTAAACATGCAGAAGAATTGGACACAAAAAAGCATTAGCAACTAACAGACTCAAAGTCTGATGTTAAGATAGTGCAGCCTGATTTTTGAGAGCCTCTGAACATTTCTGACCAAATTCAACAGGATTAATGGATATTCAACATCTCTAAGATGTACACCATTAGTTCTAATTGCTGCTGTCATTGTCATCTATTATTACATTCTGTGAAAAGCAGGATACAGTTGGAGTTAAATATCAGTGTATAAAACAGGAAATTTAGAAAGACAGGGAAAAAAAAGGAAATTGCTATTGATTAGAAACTAAGCCTGGGAGTGGGGGAATAAAAATCTCCTCCACACTGAATATTAACATCAATAGGCCACAGCTAAAGAAAACAATAACAGTGCCTGTTTTTATTTTATCTTATGTACCAAACCCACATATGAAAACAGCACCTGTAAACTAAATGAAGAACAATCTCTTCTGAAACAAACTGCTCATCAGAGAATACTAGATAGAAAAAAGAGGAGAAAATACAAAAGAATTTGTATTCTTTTTCAGTCTTAGTCAACAAATGTGATGACAACATCAGTCTAATGAATTAGAATATGTTTTGTAGAGCTTACTGCAAGCTTCAGCACATAAATATCTTTCAGTTCAATCTACTGCAGAAGGAATTACTTATATATATATTTAAACATCTCAAACACATGGATTTCATAAATACCTGTATTTTTGTCTGCTTTTTATAATAAAAAAGCCCTGGAAAGTAGATTCATGAAACAAAAATTCCTTGAAGCTATCCAAAGTGACATTCTCTTTCACACATTTAATTTTTTTGTCTTTATTTTAAAGATACACTGATCAGACAACTCTTCTGCTGATTTGGAGATAAATGCATAGCAAAGCTGATTGGAACTTCTTGCTGATTATTTTTAGAAACACTGTATCTTCACTGTGGACAACACACACTGTCAATTTATTAAAAATTTTTCAAAGAAGCATGGCAGAAGATTGCTCTTCCTGACTAGAAGGTCTTCTCATTAGCCAGAAAAGCATGGAAGAAAGATTGATTCTTGTTACTCTTGGTTCAACATAAAAAGATGT
>NW_010340443.1:23171-34289 GCF_000700745.2 Antrostomus carolinensis
CAGTTAGGTGGTATATGACATACAAATGGCTGGGGGTGAACTGAAGGAAAAGCAAGAACACCTATTATTTGATGCGGAGAGTTGGTCTCACAACAATAGATCAGTAGCGTTTGGCAAGACAGGTGCTCAACACACAGGTAAGACTATAGACCACATAAAAGGGAAATAAAGAGGAAAAAGAAATATTTTGCTTGAAACCGTGTTCTTCTATCACCTGCAAAAAAGCAACTAAATGAGCTGATTAAAACAGTGACTTAAGGAGTGACCAACCACAATGCAAGAAACAGAGAAACAGAATTACTCTCATTTCCCTGTTCAGTTTTGCAGAAATCTATTTGTTTTTATTACGTCAGTCACTTTCCACCAAATCAGTCAGTTTGCCGAACAGTGAATACGTGCAATATTTGCTCAACTAAGTCAGCTTCTCTCTTATTTACAAATGTTTTGAAAAAACCTCTTGCTTTTCAGTTTGCTGAACCAGTCAATTAACTGGAGTAGAATAGCAGTCTCCATTTCCTTACAGACAGAACGAGCTAATTTCTTGGAGCTGCAGTCAGTAGACACTGAAAAGCAAACCATCCATAGGGAGTTCATAATACTTGAAAATGTAAAAAGGTACAAGCTGAACTTTACCTAGCTGATGATAATTAGTTTTTTCAAGCGCTAGCATCAAAGTGTTGGTGTCAGAAAAAGAAGGTCACTACCATCAGCTAATCAAATATTTAAACTTGGATCTGAACTAAGTTGATGCCACCAGTATTCGTGTTTTAATTAAAACAGAAATTGATCTGGCTATGTGCAACGTAATATATGCAACTCAAGCTACACACCAGCTACTATTTTCTTACATATAACATCAATGTTTTCTAAGATGGTGAAGTCTAAAGACTAGGGGCTTTAACTAAAAGGAAGAAAAAAACACCACTTTCAGAAAAAGATTTCAACTAAAAGATTTATCTGCAAAACTTCTTGAGCAACTTCAAATAGTTCTGAATCTAACCTGTGATTTTTTTTATTTTTTTTTTTACACAGCTTATGTGACTAAATATCTTGTCCACCCACACAAATCCACATCTGCTTGATTAAATTAGACTGTCAGTTTCCTAAAGTAAAGTCATAGCCAAAAGGCCTAAAATTATGTAAACAATCTCCAAGTAGGAGGTTGAAAATCTGGTTCTATGTTTTCTCTGTAAGGCAAATGATAGAATTAAAAGCTCTGAGTAGCATATCCTCAAACAGAAAGACAATTAGAGAATTTATATTGTAATTGCCATTGCTACTTACAGTGAAGCAGTAAATTTTCCCACAATACTTTACCTGTTGAAACTTGGGCACTTTATAGAATGTCACCCCAGCCAGTGTCAACACTGAAAGCTCAACTTGGAAGACTTCCTGCCCTATCAGTTCTTTTCTAAACCACTGCAAGAATTTACTAAGTGATAGATTTCCTCACGTTGTTCTTTGTTCTTTCCATGAACTCATCTATCCATTAAACACTACTAAGATGAAGACACATGCATCTGTGGATGCAAAGACTTCAGCAAGGGCCTTTTTTTTTTTTTTCCATATGGAAACAAAAAGTTAAGGACTAGCATAGCTGAAGTGTATTAAGTTTCTTACTGAAGAAACCTGTCTGAGGAAAGGATCTGAACTGCTAGAATTAATGAAGTAATGTTTGTAATGAAAGGACTGCAGATAGGTCAGTAGATGAAGCCTTTCTTCTTAGAAAGAGATGGGAAAAAAAAAAAACCAGTGCAAGAATTTAATAACTCCTAGTCTGTAGCCAAACAATTCAATCTGCAAATGAAGATCTGATGTTCTCTCTGAACAGTTAACAGATGTAGATGGGCTCTGCGGAGGTGCTCTAGTTGCGCTTTGGAGACTCCACTATTTCAGGAGTCTAGGTTCTTAATTCCAGAAAGACGGTTAAAGTTAAATCATATAAATATTCTGTTATATATATTGCTTAAAAATTGCAATCAGTTTGTCAACATGTTGGATGAATTCAGACATTACAATAACCATAGTATTTAAATACCTGTGCCAACAATTAAATACTAAGTACACACATATATATTAGTGTTTCCCGAACTTCTAAGGAAAAAGAAAGCTATTTTCTCCACAGCTCTGCTTAGTTCCAGCTTTCAAATAAAAGTAAACTGCATAATCTTTCTTAATTTCTGGATAAAAGGAAAGATCATTCCATCACAAAATAAAATACCTCACCATAAAAAATTATTCAATTACTATGCAACTTTTCAACTTTAATAAGACATCCTTTTAATCCCTGCCTGTTTAATAAGACATTTGTTAGTTTATTACTCCACCAGTACACAATTCATTTTTATGATACAGCAACAATAAACAACTTAAGAACACAAATGAAACAGCCAAATCTCATAGCCTCCAGTGAAACAATATATGGAACATAATTACATGCAGTACACATTTTGCAAAGGATCTTGACTCAGTTCCAAGTTTATCAAAACGTGACCAGGAAATAAGTGTCTGGAACTTAATCACAGTGTGGGTTTGACCCTTTTCAGTCCTGAAACCTACTATATGCCAAACGTCATTTCAGCTTATAAGACTGTTAAAGACCCTCTAGTCTTCTGCAAAGAATTAACTGCTCCATGAAGAGATTTTTTAGAATCTTACTGGTCTAATTTACACTGAAACTTACTTTAACTACTCAAAAGCATTTTATTCTGTCTGGATAAAGTTTCCAAAGATTGTTAACATTCATGTGAAACCAACAGTGTCAGCTTTTCATGCCTGAAACATATGGAGGTAATTCAAGAAAAAAAATGTGAAGGGAGATGATTTACTTGGAAAGGAGTTACTTCCTGTCTTCTCTATCAACATATCAACTGTCTCAGTCTTCATTTAGCTATACAAAAAGTACCAGCTTCTCCACCCATATGCTCTCTGCCCTTACACACACATTAATAAATCTGGGAAATTTGGTAAGGATAGTTTTCATCTAATTTTACTGAAATTTGTTTTGTCATTGCAAGATGGGTAATTCAAAACTATATTAACTTATTTATAAGCATGTGGATCTGAATGAACTTCGGTTGGGTTGTAGTCTAGTTCTGCAATGCTAAAAGTTTCTTACAAGAGTCCATGCAGTATCTAGAAGAGATGATATTTATTTTGAACTGTTTTGATTTTAAAGCTCTACCATATTAATCACCTTATCTAAAATAGTAGTATTTCGAGAGACAAAGATCATATTTTCATCATGCAGCCACTGTCTACTAGCTTAGTCTGAAGACACTACGCTAATATGCATATTGTATTACTAACAGTAAGAACAATGGAATTTAAATTCTCATAGACTTCATGCTAAATAACTATAAAAGGAGTGTTTAAGTACTATAAAAGTCTTTATGCTGCATGAAAATGTTTAAATTGTATCCTCTACTGCACTATCTTGATTATTGTCATGTTACAAAATATTAAGGTCTTCTTAGATTAAGATGGGACTTCTTTAGAATGACAGACTCTTACTTTAAACTGAGCCAGTCATGTTTTTTTTTCCTTAAAAATAAACCCCAATGATTGGACTGTCCAGTGAGAACAGATTATTTTAAAATATACATTTAATTCTTTTCAGGCAGGTCTAGAACTACCTGCCTTGGAAAAACACCACTTTACAGCGAAAAAGGAATCAAGACAAACAAAAATTTCCTGGAATTCGATGAGAACCTACCTTGGACAGAACTAAGACATGAATTTTTTGTTTGGATACACTGTCCTGAAAAGCTGTGTGAAGTTAACACCTTACAGATATGGTTTCTTTCAGTGGTGAAAAACATGATTTATATGGCTTGCACAAAAGAGAATGAATCTCATTTATCACTATGGAATAGAGTTTACACATATTTTACTCTATTTCTGGTAATGAGCTAAAGTATTTTGATTTCATTAGGACTAAGTAAATTAGTCTAGTTCACACTGATAAAACAAGTAATGAAACCTGGAAAGGCACATACCAGAGTTAAAGAGCATGAATTAGAATGTTTATGCTTCTACATTTGAAAAAGCAAAGATATGCTTGCACTCACTGACAATACGTATCACATACAATAACAATATTGTTGTTATTATGTAACAAAATTGTATCATAAAAGTCAGTCATTAAAATAACCAGCTAACAATTCAATCTCAAAATGATAAAGCATTACTATTAATTAAAACACACTTCTACTTCCACTCACGCTAGGCAGAGCAGTCCGAGTATCCTATTACAGAAGTTGGTCTTTATTAATTGTATCTTAATGAAGATTCCTAAGACAAATTCAATATTGAAATTCAAATAGACTACAATCAAATGGTACATAGTCTTAAATTAGCCTGATGAATTCAAGAGTAAGCTGCCTGTAGCAACAGGTAATGTTTCCAAGTTATTAGCAAAACCAAATGCCTCCTCTCTACAATAAGCCAACATACTTTTGTAAAAATACTACCACAAGAATAGCCAAGATGACACTTAAATAAAATGGAATAACATTTCTGTCTTATCACTCTGACTACAAGTATATTAACTGCATCAGAAAATGAAAAGTGAGATTTGTTTTCTGTTGATAACCACCTCCTCATTACCAGAAAGTTCTGGGACATTGCTTATACCCCAAAGAAGGTAGTTTCCTTAAAACTTGCAAGCAGTAGTTTGTTGTGCTTTGGGTAATACCACCACTCATCAGCCCTGCGGGAAACAGTGGACGTCTGATGCAGACGTGTAAAACAAACTAGAAATTATCAGAATTCTTTGCTGAGGATGAGCCCAGAGCAGGCATTGGCAGGGAGAGTGAGAGACACTTGGGCTTATTTACAACCCAGAAAAACCTCTTGTCAAAATAGATATTGAGCTTAGTAGGAACTGAAGGGCTTACACAGGGCAAGCTACAGCTTCAAGACAGCAATACAACAGCATCTGTGACTTTAAGCTTTAGCCATCTAAGCCAGAGTTTTCTTTTCCAATTCATACATCAGGGAACATACAGAGAAGTAAGTTCTGTAAGGCTGGTAAAGGAATATCCAAAGAAGGATCTATTTCTGCAACAAATGACTAAATGCTTAGAAATTAATTTTGCCAATAAAAAGAATTTTTAGATTGGTAATCTAAAGTGGAATAATAGATAATTTCATTTCCTCCTTTTTCTCCAGATCTGCAGGTTCCCTGCAGATTTCCTGCTCTTCTAGTCCTTGGAAAGCAAAATCTAACAAAAGTATACTACTGAATTAGATACTTCAGATGCATAGATGAGACATCAGATAGATTTGGTTTAGATTAGATATGTAATAGCTAATAGCATATAGAGTGCTAACTGGTATTACCTAAAATCAAGGTTGGAGAAGATAAACCACATGAGCCATGCAATGCTATGACTCCTGAGAACCAAGTTTAGAATATTTTTCAGTTAAATTAGACACAAAATGTGGAAAGATTAGAGTTTAACTTGTCTTATGCAGGCAATGTTTATCTCTATTTGACTATCACTAGCAAAAGACTGGAATTGGCTGCAGCCAGTGCCCCAAATAAAATAATCACTTTTGAAAGATTAAAGAAGCCATTAATGTGGATTGACTTTGCCCCAGCAGAACAGAGCAATGCAATCTGTTCAGTGCTGGTGATCTGGCAGGGACAAATAAAATTAGTCTGACACCCAAGTAGAAAGACAGGGACTTGCAGCTGCTGAGTGCAGTGTCCAAACTCATAAAGACTTTTGAAGCGACAACAGTTCCAGAGGAAACATTCTACATGTAACACTTGGATACAACTTCTTCTCCATGATCGAACTGGATACTTATAAAATTCTCAGCAAGAATCCCAAAAGTTTTATTAATGTCATTCTTAATCCTCAACAGCTTAAATAAAAAACAGTTCCCACAGAGAAGGGTGAAGTTCTGACAAAAATTGTGCATCAGCTATAAAGAGAAGTGATGAGTTCAGCACTAGCTCAGAAGCCTTAAGATAGTTTGGTACATCAAGTCCCACTTCTCAAAGGGAGAGACCGACAAAGAATCTATATTCAAGAAGAGACCTTTGCTAATCAGAGACAAAAAAACCCAGGATCTGGACACAGTTCTGTCTTGAAAGTAGGAAAGAAAGATTTGTGAATTCTAACTTTGCTTCTTTGCTTGACTTTCATCCACACACAATCCAATCTGTCCACAGGTATTTGGTATGAAGGCTTGCTTGTAAGGAAATATTTTTGTCATCTCTTTTCCTAGACTGTATGGAAAATCTTATTACTCAGAATCTGTGTGGACAGAAAGAACACTTTTCAGTATGGAACTATTACCCAGGTCTATATTTATCTTCTTACTCCATCCTGTTAAAGTATTGAAGAAAATTATTTTCTTTTGAAACTCTATCAGATAATATCCAGAAAATTACAAATCAACAAGGAAAGAAAACAGAAGAACTGACAAAAATAATCTTAGGTCCTCAGATCAATACTGTATGTTCAACAACGGTCAGATGCAGAAATCCATCTCTTTCTGAATGACTGTCTGTGGACTTCATAAAACAGCGTAGCAGAAAAGCAAGACCGTATATGCCAAAGCACAAGAGAGCACAACACTAACAGCAGAAGGCAGAAGGCAAAACCATTCTATTCAGCTGTTTTACTTAGGACAGAAAAAGGAAAGTAGTATTGGTAAAAACCTTTTTCATCTCTTTGAGAGACATTTCACAGTTGAGATCACTTCAATCATTTGCATTGGCTGCTGTTCTTGGAGAAACAGGTTAGCTCACAAGCACCTTTTTATTTTTTTTGTAATTTGTACTTCTTGCTAGCACCTAGCACTCTCTTATTTCATAACCCCATATTATAAGACAATGTTCTTTTGTGCCATTGTTCTTCTGCCATCCAAACAGAGCGCTCTGACCTTTTTAAACACAAATGTATTTATCATTTCTTTGCAATAAATTTGAACAAATCAATGTTTCCCTCATTTCAAATGAGTTATAAAAGGGCTTATAAGGAAATAAAAAGAAAAATACATGTCTTTCCAGCACTGTTCTGTGACAGAGAAGCATACGTGCAGTAGTACAGTTCATTTTTTGATTACTTAAATATTTTTCCTTTACCCTAGACACACTACTGAAATTATTTCATAATTGAGATATTATAAATATTTCAAAATAATGAAGTACTAAGGAATCATCTTCTGTTCAAAAAAGGTTAGAGCTTCTAAAGTCAGAAATAAGCACAGAAGCCTTCTATATCTATATGAGGATATTATAACACGTTGTTCGTTTTAGCAAAAAAGTAGAGAGATTTAAAATCTGAACACATGGCCTCGAGAACATGGTTCCCCTCAACGGTATGCACAGCCAAAGGTGCTAGAAGAATATTCTGACCAAAACCCCTTGTAGGTCAAATTAAGTAAATGCAAAAACACAGAATTTTCATTCAGTTCTCTTGTGCATAAGCACTACAATACAGTCTTCAATTATATACTCAATCTGGTATTTTCATTCAAGATCTCTGCCTTTAAACATTTTGCAGAACTGATAGGGCTCACTTAATCAGTAGTTTTTTCAAATGTTCAGTTGAACACAACCATGCAAGCATCACCCCAGGAATTTTACTTACTGTAACCTTTGAATCTCTTGAAGGGAGGTTCAGGATTTTTTTTCTTTCCTTCCATGCTCATCTGTACAGTACATACATGTCTCACAAAATATTAATGAGCTTAGTTAAGAATGTGCCTAAAAGGTGTGCAATTACTATACTATTTTAAAAGTGGAGACAAAAAAACAGATTAGTTTTTAAAGCATTATTAATTTTGAGTCCCTGTACTTCATTACAATTTTAGAGGGTATTTAGCAACTCAAAATTAAAAATCTACTTCCCATGTACTTAATTTTCACCATAATGTTCAAGACAGACCCTGTAGTGTCAAAGCAATAATATATACTACAGTGTCTCATACTTTTCTTGTGTACACAGTAGAAAGTAATTATTTTCAGCTCCCTTTAGTTTGCTGCTTTAATTTACTGAGGGCCCCTTCAAGTAGTTCTATGGACCTACTGTGGCAGGGGACGAAAAAGCAGTAGGGAAGAACTCAATCCAGCACTGCTGTCAAGGAAGTGTTACACATAACATACTTCCAGAGAAGGAGAAACATCTGTGTAAAAAGTTTGTTTTAAGCAATGTATTTAGCATCACTGAGAAATCCTGTAGCAGAAGCAGGGACAAAAATCAAACTCACCATGGTAGGTTCTACTTGCAAAGATCTCCTTTCTCTCCCGCATGCCCTATCTCATTTTGGTGAAGCAAATGAGGCAGCCATCCACACCAGTAAATCCATTTTCTCCCTAGAAAAAGGACAGAGAAGTCAGCAAGTAAATGGCAGTTTACAGGAACTGATAATCAGCTAACCACCACTTATTTAGCAAATGTATTGTTCAGTTCACTGTCCTTACCAGGATTATCACTATGGGGATCTTCCATTTCAGTCTCACAATGGGTTGCACCATGTTATTATAGAATGAACTATTAAGAACTGTAACAGCAAAGAACTAAGTCCAAAACAGAGCTTCTGCAGTGACAGATCAACTGCTGCAGCAGTTTAACATGGCAATGATACAGATGGTTTTAGGAACTTTTTTAGCATCCCAGCTTCAGGAAGCACAGATAAAGATTCATTCAGTGAGTAACACTGCATCATCCATCAGCTGTTGCCACAGGCAATGGGCATGCTCTTACCTTATTAATAATTTTAGTTGGTTTCTTTGGTTGGCTACACTTAATTTTTGTCAACCAGAAAACAAATTAAATTCTTGTTTTTTTGCAAGGCCCTTATACTCCTCAGCATTTCAAAACAACTAAATGACAGATGCTAATTTGAGGGCTGAAGAGGATGTTTATAGCTACTTACAGGAATGAGGTAGGTAGGCCCCTGTTTGTTTCTAATGTTTACCTATTTAGGAAGGCAGGAGTCCAGCTGATTTTACTTCTGATTTTGAAGCTCTGCAGTATCATCTGCCTGTGAGAATAGAGAGAAGATCAGAATGTTTACTCTTTTACTCAAAAAGTTGCACTGTGAAGTACTGTTCTGCATCCCTTTATCATTCCCACTACATACCCTACCCTGGAATCTTAATTGGCAGCACCATTATGGAGAAAGAATTTCTTCCAGCTTTGACCATTCCCAAGATTGTTATAAGCACTTCAGTATCTCACTGTTGAGATCACAATAGCTTTTCCATCAAGAAATTCAGCCAGAGCCCAATCCAATTCAGATTAAACAAAAGAAGCATTCATTATCAAAGCAGAGAAACAGAAAGGAAGCTTTCTGGAGGGAAACATTATCTGACCACTGGCACTTTTAGAATCCTTATGTCTGGTAATAACCTAGACATAAGGATTCTAAAAGGTAATCTGATAAACCAAAATGGTATGCCTTAAGATTGAGATTGCTTTGCCACTGCAGAGATATGTACATCAGATGACAGCTTCTTAGAAATGCAGTCCCCATACTGTTTGGTTCAGAGAAACAAAGGAAATACACCTCAAAATCCAGTTTAGAGGTCTGGTTTTCTACAAGTTTGACTGTATATTCCATGTAAATGACAGAAGTGAGTAAATTATGCCAGCTGATCCAGCATATGTAGTCCCTTTCTACTCATGAAACATTTATCTGCAGATTGAGATTTACTGATTCTGTTCAAAAACGGTCATATGATTTTTAAAAAAACCCCCAAAACCCAAACAAACCCTACAACAACACAGCAATACAGACTGATCTAAAAGAATCCTTAATACTAACTAAATTAACCATAAAGTATAGACCTGAGTATTTTAAAGAACTACATAATAATGTTTTGCTTCCTGACTGGATACGTGAGCATATCGTAGTTTCTCTAGATTTTTATCTAGTTTACCTGTTAAGAAAGCAAAAATGATCAGCACATACTCTTTTTTTCAAAGCCTGTTTAGTGATACTTTGTCCAAATACCACTCTTCCTGATCCTGACTGAAGTCTGCTTCTCTATTAGTCTAAGTACCATTAAATCAAGGTCTTAAAACATTGTATCTTGTAAAGTTTTTATGGTTATCATTCTCACACTTCTCACAATTTTTTATTCCTCCCAGTTACAACATATGTCCTGGTTTTGCTACCCAAACCACCACAACATATTACACTTACTTCCCTATATACAATTTCCTTTTTCTTAACAAATTCATATATATATTTATATTTTTATGTAAGAAAATCCATATTTCATTAAATAAATTTGTTTTATAAAAAGATAGGCTAACAATCTCTCAATTCTATTTTCCTTTTCCAGTCTCTCAGCTATATTTTTCCTGGTATATGCTGTCACACAAATTTATTTATTTATTACACACCTCCACTGGTCATTTTTAAAGACATAATATGCTGCCTGCTTTTCAGGTTCAGTTGAATTTTCACCTGGTTAACTCACATCAGACACCTACAATACTAAGTTCTTTTTTCTGTGAAATTCCACTGAAATGGGAAAACAGCTATGGTAACCTGACCAGAGAGAACTAAATATCCTCCATATTCATACACAGAGTATTTGGAACTGGTGGTGGTCACAAAAATAACATATTTAAGGTGTGGAAAATGAACATGCACCTCCAATGCAGTTGGGAACTTACATGCACATTTTGACAAATGTCTACTCAAGTTCATAGGCAAAACTGTACTGACATTTTTGACTAAATATATTACACCTTTGATTCCCAACATTAAAAGAAACAATCCAAAATGTCTAATTAAGATAGCTTTTTAAGAGATTGTGCAGATACTTTTTTCACTCTTCCTGAGGTCTTTATTTCAGACTTCTGGATTGAAACATTACCCAAACTTCACTTCAGTTTTGCCGTAGCGTTTATATTGTTATTTGCAGATTGTACAAGTACATATAATTATGCTAAGATTCTTGTAGCTGAAGAATGGTGCTCAAGATCTTTTAGTTCATCCAATGCCTTTCCACTAGCGACATTTCATTCACAACACACATTACAGACACACACACAAATCATTGAGAACAAGTGGTGCATCAGTAATGCTGTTGGTGGAAACAAAAAGAAACCCCAAGCCTGTTGTGCTGTTCTGATGCCCCCA
>NW_010340443.1:34326-47460 GCF_000700745.2 Antrostomus carolinensis
TCTAGAAACAGCACACATGGAGGAACTACTCTGAATATCGCTGTCCATCAAAGTGCCCATTTGTTTCTCTGAAGTGCTATTAAAAACAGATGTTTTAATTGCAGAAGTTCAGAAATAGCCAGAACAAAGTTCTCTCTAGATAGCAAAATGTGAATTAAAATAAAGGAATACACAAGAGCCTGCAAAGAATAGTAGCTCCTGGTTATTTTGCCTCCTGCTAAAACCACCCCTGGACACTTGCATGCACCCACCGGAAAAGAAAATGGAGATTAGGAGAATGAGAGGAAGCATATTGGTCCCATCTTAATTGGGTGAAATTCATGCAACAGCACAAGCAACGGACAAGGACACACAAAACTTGTCTTTCAATGCAGAGGCCAAAACAAAAGCCATAGTTATCTATGACTCTGAACTACATACTTAAATGAAATTGCAATTGCCAATACAATTAATTAATTTGACCCCAGTATTCAATTCTATATTCAGTTATAAGATAAACCTGTCAAAATTATTCATACATAATGAAAGAAAAACAAATGACACTAGATTCAAACTGCAACAATCACAGGAACATTTTTATGGAAAGAATATAACACATTTCCAAGGAAGTTCCTATAAAGGTAATTAATGCTTTCAAAACTCAGCCTAAACAAAATGGCATAAACGAAATGTGACAATCTCTCACTAAAGGTCCCATGAAGATTTTGGTGTAGTAATACCATGACATTATTACACTCTAATAAGTACTGTATGTTCTCACATTTGATTACGTGGTACATATAATCAATATTTTGTTTATATTAGTGTTTAAGCTCAGATTCGTAATTTATCTCTGAAAATAAAATAGACATTTCCAGTCTTGAAAATGATAGTTAAATGTGTTTTTTCATCAGCTCAAAGAAACATATATATTTATGATTTCCAACTTCAGAATGCGAGCAAGGACCTTTGTGAACAATTTTATTCTGACCAGTTCCATCATGAAAGGCTCTACCAGGGCAGTACAGCTAGAAGCACCCACATTTGAGGTTTACGGCAGACCCCAGGTTTTGTCATTATTAGGTAATGAAATAGTTTATCCAAAAGCTACTGTGTTCAAACACTGACAGAAATGGTATGAACAAGATCTTGGAAAATTTTCTGCACATTTCCTTTAGCTCTCAGAAATATCCAAACATGTCTGCACATTTCTTAGCTGTTTGTTCAAAATGCTATCAAATATGTAGCTCTTTTTTCCTAGTCATTGAAAGCTCAAAATACTCAATTAAATGGGTTCTAAGAGGTTTTCTGCAAGCTAAAAATGGTATGAATCTAAACTGAACTTGACTGAATCTTGACTACATAACTACCTATACACTTGCATTGAAACATCTTAAGAAACAGCAACCAGAGGAACTCCAATACTGGAAAAATATCTTGGCAAAAAGGGTTACATTTTATACTTAAAAGTGCCTAGCCTGATAAACTCTTACCACTTCTGTTTAACCTTATCAAGGTTTTTAAATACAAAGTTGTCTGATTTCACCCATGAACTCAATAAAAGCTCATTCTGTAGCCTCATTCTCATTAAAGGAGTAAGTTTCAGGGAATAAAAATGATGTCATATTTCCACATGTACAAAAACCCCGTAATTAAAATCTTATTTTTTCCCTATGTAAACCAGTTATAGGACTTCCAAATTACTTTCTGAAAAATGCTTTTTTCCTCCCTTTTACAGTCAGAAAATTGAAACAACAACCACATAAAATGATCAAATAAAGATTATCTGTACAATTTTTGCAAGAATATTTAATACAGTGTATCCTGGCTTTTTGTTAGCACATGAATTCACTTTCTTCTTACAAACTCTCAGGAACTGTACTGTACCCTAAATCACAACCATTAAATTCCAAGTTTTTCTCTCTCGTATGACCATCAGTACTAACATAAAATATTAAACTACAATTTTGTCTGTGAATAATACAAAGTTAGCAAATGCATCAGTGTAGGTTTCAAAACAATTATCATTTGGCTTAATATACCAAAATGTTACTTTTAAAATCATGTTTTCACTTATTTAGTCCTGAATTTGCTTAACCAATCTGATAGCCTTCTACGATGGCATGACTGGCTGGGTGGATGAGGGGAGAGCACTGGATGTTGTCTACCTTGACTTCAGCAAGGCTTTTGACACTGTCTCCTATAGCATCCTCATAGACAAGCTTAGGAAGCGTGGGTTAGATGAGGGGACAGTGAGGTGGATGAAGAACTGGCTCAATGGCAGAGCTCAGAGGGTTTTAATCAGCAATGCAGAGTCTAGTTGGAGGCCTGTGGTTAGTGGTGACCTGGGAGTACTGGTGGATGACAAGTTGACCATGAGCCAACAATGTGCCTTTGTGGTCAAGAAGGCCAATGGTATCCTGAAGTGCGTTAAGAAGAGTGTGACCAGCAGGTCTAGGGAGGTAAGGCCACATCTGGAGTACTGTGTCCAGTTCTGGGCCCCCCAGTTCAAGAGAGATAGGGAACTTCTGGAGAGAGTCCAGCGGAGGGCTACGAAGATGATGAAGGGGCCTGGAGCATCTTTCTTATGAGAAAAGACTGAGAGGTGGGTCTGTTTAGCCTAGAGAAGAGCAGACTGAGAGGGGACCTTATTAATGTTCATAAATACCTAAAGGGTAGGTGTCAAGAGGATGGGGTCAGACTCTTTTCAGTGGTGGCCAGTGATAGGACAAGAGGCAACGGGCAAAAGCTGGAACACAGGAGATTCCACTTAAACTTGAGGAAAATCTTTTTACTGTGAGGGTAACAGAGCACTGGAACAGGCTGCCCAGAGAGGTTGTGGAGTCTCCTTTTCTGGAGATATTCAAAACCCACCAGGATGCAGTCCTGTGCAACTTGCTTTACGTGAAACTGCTTTGGCAGGGTGGTTGGACTAGATGATCTCCAGAGGTCCCTTCTAACCCCTACTATTCTGTGATTCTGTGAATTTAGTTTAAAACCATACAAGTCTACTTCCATTATTAGTTTTATTAACATCATTAGACTGTTCACACGAAAGCAAACACCTAGTCAACAACATGACAGTGTGATTCTGAGATCTTTTGGAATACACAGGAAGAAATCTTAACTTCAGTGAGGTCAGACAAAGTTTTCCATGAACTTCACCTTGAAATGTATCTTCTTAATTTCTGATTATTTAGAATTAACTTATCTACAATAAATTTCTGAGAAAAAAAATGTTTCTAAAGTTTATACACATGCAAAAACCCCTCAACAGTAACTGAACAAAGCTACATTATGAACTTTCTCTGAAAGCTATCAGCAGCCATTTACAAACATACAGACACTTCAATAGTGCACTACATTAGGAAAATCTGTTGCTAGAGAGCTGTACAAACTTTATCGAATAAATGGAGTACATCATAATCACAAAATTAACTACTCTCTTACAAAATATTAGAAAATGCAAACAACTCAGGTTACTCTTTTGCACCCTACACCAACCACCTAGTTTGTCGACTTTGCAAGGAAGACATAGCCACAGTTTTACCCTTCAAGACTTCTTTACAACACTTCATCAACTTCATCGGGTCAGTTTCATCTTCAAAAATAATAAATGCAACTTCACTTTTAAAAGAATCATACTTTATTAACTATAAGACACACCTCTAGATACAAAACCTGACAAGTTCCAAAGCCCACTAATGAAAAGTAGTACTATATCTTATTTCAAAATATCTGATCAGATGTGATAGGACCGTTCTGGTCACTACTAGATGAGAAAATATAATGCAAAACTTGAGCACGCAGAACATACCGATGCTTAAAGACTCACAGCATACAGCACAGTCTCTTATTGATTTAAACTGGGAACTTGTTACTGCTTTATATAATCACGGAAGCATTGCTTCTCCTCAATCAGCTTCTTAGAATTGAGGATTGAGACGGAAGAAAGGCAGGCTATGGCCTGCCTCATCAACACTGTATGGCTAAGCCATGGTAATTTCAACGGACCGCATTCAGGGAGCCACTTGGTTTGCCGCCCATCTGTGCTTCTCACCAGCAGCTTTCTCAAGGGTGAGGGGTGGGTGGGAAAAAGAATGGAGAGCATCAAAGATGCTGAAACACACAAGTCTGTGCTTTGCTAAGTGATTACTTCTGCATCGTGAAATGCCAGCAGAGCATATCTGACCTCTGTACAAGAGAAGACAATTAAGGAAAAAGAAAAATGACTAGGGGAAATTCTCCGTATGATTTAATGAGGTGGGGGAATATATTTTGAATCATAGACAGTAACTCTTCTGTCACTCAAAATATGTATTATAGCCCAGATATCAACGAAGATTTTCTAAAAAATAATTATTCAAAATCTCTTGTTAGAGGAAGACAAAAAAGAATTAAATCATCTTTCTTGTTTTTCAGAGATACTGCAAGTGGAAAACATGATGATTATATGATGAGCTGTCACTCAGCTACAACCCACTCAGTTCTATTACTGCTCACTACAGTTGCTTTAACATTCAGTCAGCTCAGTTACCTTTTATACTCATTACATGCAGAAATTCTCAAATGTCCCTTATCACACAGGGCAATCCTTGCCCTCAGAGTCCAAACTGATTTGATCTCTTCTTGCTTTATTGGAACTTAGAACTGAACTGTGAAAGAGAGTAGGAACCCTGTTGCCCTATCATTTGAATTCCTGCACCACACACATTTTTCTCTGCCCTTCCTTTTGCCGTCTAGAAGACTGAGGTTATATGGTACAGTGCACTATTTGCATATCAAAAGCAACAGTACTTTACACAAAAATGAAAAGCAGCCTCTTCTCTGGTTTCAGCGACTAAGCTTAAGACATGAAAAGAATTTAATTCCTCTGAACCTGTAACTCCAAATTCAGGTGTAACTCAGTTTATCAAGACTGGTTCAGATAAATATCTTAAAAATGAAGAAGCTCCTCCACTGCCACTGTTATCTAGTACTTATTTGCCAAAGACAGAGTTAAATTTCTTTCCAGGCCCTCTTCTTTCTGGAGCAGTTAAGAGACTTCACTCTCTTACCAGAAAGAACATAATTAAGAAAAACATGCAAACAAGTACAAAGGTCATAAAGAAACAATTCTTATTTATCTCAAGTTATATACAACTTGTCTGAATGGCACTACCCCACTTAACTGGGTTATTTCAATGTCTTTTGCCTCAGATGTGTCAGACTTTGTTATTAAAATAACCAGGATGACTCTTTGCTCTACCTTATACAATCAAACAAAAGAGTATAGACAGAACACTATTCCAGGTTACTGTAACTTTATGTTCAGGTAGCAACCTTGCCCTAAGTTTCTATATGGAGGCACCTTTTCTGAAGCAAAATGTTCAACACTGATGTGAAGAACATACACACAAGCTATTAGTGCAGAATAGCTAGCACACAGTGAACTCTGAGCTAAGTTGTGACCTTCATCAAGCTCCAAGAGACATAGCCTTGATACTATATTATGGCACCTTGTTTTTCTCAACAGGAGGCAGAAATGATTCAAGCATAATCTATATTACCTGTTGAAGTTCAACATGCCCCTATCTATATCACACCTAGCCTTTACATCCTCAATGCATCAGATCAACCTCCCTTAACCTAAAGCCAGCATCTATCCTCCAGAAAGCAGACAGACAAATAAATACATAAATACAAAGACATTCATAGTTCTCTTCCTGGGAATGACCCTTCCTGTACCTTAATATGAGCCTGTAGCCTAGTGCTTAGTACATTAACAGACAGGTGAGACTAAGGATACAAGCTATTGTATCCTTGTGAGGCACAGTAACTGACCACCTAAATGTTGCTCCCCTACCCTTTTTACTAATGGTCACGTACATCAGGTAGATGAGTGCATCAAGGCTTTAAAAGGGGTAAGAGAGGGATGCAACCATGTCTCGTCCCCCCCCCAACATGACTGTGATTTGTGACATTGATTTTTATGACTTCCTTGCCTAGAAAGGTACCTGGCCACCCACACACCCTAGACAGAGTGATGAGGTGGGAACAGCAGAATGAATGACTCATAGAAATACCAGCTGTTTACTGCAGTGCCTCACTACTCCCAATACCAACAGCAGTGGGTGGTGTTTGAGCTGTCCTTGACCCTGCCAAACCCCTCTTCAACTACCTCCCACCATTAGAAATGCTGATATGTTTCCAAGTCCTACCATAAATGCACTACTGATTTCATGAGTAAGATCTGTCTGCTTCAGATGGTTTAAAAGAAAAATAGCTAGCAGACAATTCTTATGCTCAAGGGAATCATGCCATACTATGAGTACACATTCATTTGACTTGTACGAGCCAATCAAGCTAATTTATCATTCACGAGTCACCTAAAACTCTTCTTAAATCCTCAGAAATATCTGATCTATTTTCCTGTACGTCTTCAGTTATAGTCAGATCATTTAAAGAAATTGCACTGGATCAGAAACAAGAACCAGGATTTAAAATCAGTCAGTCTCGGTAAACTTCCTTCTATTTTTCCTCTATTTCTTACTTAAGAAGGCACACAGTACAACAGCATGCTCATTTAACGTAAGAAAAAAGTGTTTATAAGTACCTTGCAATTTGCATAGGAATCTTAATGTTAATCCATTTTCATTTTAAAATAAATTTTATCAAATTCTCAACACATTTCTATTCTAATACTCTGTGCCTCACACAAAGCCAACAGTCATGCCACTACCATGTATATACAAAGAAGTAATAGGATAGCAGATCTGTAGAAGATTGGGATCTCAAATGCAGAGTAATACTATTGCCACCACTCTCTGCAACCCTTATAAAATTACAATTCCTCTGGAACGCTGTACCCCTTTATTGCACTTCAAGTGATAAAAGGTAAAACAGGTTCTTTCTATAAAACTTCATAAACTGGTAAGAGATAAAAGGTACACAGAATATAAATAGGTATTGACACCTGGCAAAGACCAATATGACCTAGGGTAGCTTAGCTAACCACTGACAGGTTCACAAGAATAGTCCAATTCAAACCAAGGCTGGCTGGATATCCATGTATCGGAAGTGAGCATTTTTCACAACTCTATTTCTCATGAAGCACGGAGAAGAAACTTAAAATTCCAAATTCAAACAGCATATACAAACCTCTTCAAAAAGATCAGAAGTCAGCTGTCAAAACTATCTTTTATGTCCTGTACCATTTTCAGTCCAATCCTGCCTTTCCATCTGCCTGCCTGATGTATTCAGAGGTTGTTGCTGGAGTCACTTCCTCTTGTCTGTCCTATTTAACTAATGTAATTCAACAGAATAAAATAAACTATTTCTGCAATAGCAGGAAGGCACACAGCAAACTGTGCAGTACCAAACATACCAATTCACTTAATTCAGTGGATACAAATTTTACCCAGAATACCTCCCTGTAACTGACTGACACTAAAACAGAACAAATAATTCAGTAATCACACCTGCACCCAGAACAGTCTGTCTTGTTCAGGACTGAGGTCATCCAGAGAGGGGAGTTTGCAGTGCAGCTGCTGTATTTTACATAAACACAGAGCTTCCATGGAAATTGCTCCTTCCCCCTTGCCTCCCCATCCCCTCCTTTTAAAAACAAAAAACCCCTTTCCTATATATTTTGGAAAACTATAAATTTCTATCCCCTATTACCTTTTGTGGGCAGCTGGGTTTTTTTCTAATTTGAAAATGAACTACATCACAATACTATTTTCTATTGTAAACAACAGAACTGTCTGATGATTTTAGTATGATATTAATAGAAGGTTCTTAACTGTTCTTACAGCGTAAGAAACAATATTGTAAACTAACCCTACTTTTTCAAAAGCAAGCAAGACAGAGTTTTAAAGGAGAAATCCTCAACAAATCAGATCTAAATGTGATAAACTGATGTTTTATGCTTACATGGTTATAGGCTTTTAGCGGCAAAATGACCCAGCCTGCACTCACTTCTTCACAACACTAAGTTCCTCTCTGAGACTGACCCTCCTCCTCTACATTTGTCATTGTATTAAACAAATGGCTTACAATAATGGAGAACAGTTACTGCCATTTCTCATGTGCTCAATGTATATTCTCTTCACGACATCCTTAATGGTTCAATTTTATTACAAGCATTACTCAGTATACACCTTCTCAGTACTTGACAAAATCACATTCTAAACATTTCCCAAACTATGATGGTAAAGTATGAAATCCAGATTTAACGTACAGGTTAACCAATCTTACATTGATAGCTACCATTTAAAAGAGACAGTCTAAAAGTTTTGCAACACAAATAAATGTTTAGTAAACCCCAAGATAACTTGAATATATATATTCATATATCATTAACGTACATCAAAACAGATTCAAGCTCCTCTCATTTTGTAAACAGCTCTGCAAGAAAGCATTCTTAATGGGACCCATTCAAATTCTCATATACACTGGCAGAATAAGCAGGAAGTTCAAAGAAAAAAAAAAGGAAATATATTTGTACATTTCAATGCATTAAAATAATGCAGGACTTCCATTCTTCTCTATTCAAGTTCCTGTGTATATGTAAAAGAGGATGAAGAAGTAAAATTTTCCACTTCAACTATGGGTTGTGCTAAAGGCAGCATCAAAAGATGGAAATGTGTCTCTGCCAGTCCAGCTCAATGTCATCTAGTCAACTGTTACTAAAAGTACTTACTGAAACAAGTGGCAAAATCACCACTGCCTTCAATAACAAAGGATCCTCTCTGCAGCTAAAAAAATACAACATGGTTGTTTTGCACTTTTACTAAGTGTGCTTGTTACATCAGCTTTTGCATCAAAGCTGGTAGTGCAAAGAGGAAAGCAAAGCCAATTTTATGAACTGATGTAATCAAGCCTAGCATCTCTGTGGGGTTCTTTTGTTCCCATGGTCACACTGACATCAGACTACTCTGTCTATTTAGTAGTGGAGGGCAATGACAGTTCTTCACCTCTGCTCACACACTTCTCTATTCTTCTCCTCCTGCTTGTACATCTTGACACATTAGGAGCCAGCCTGTGTTTGAGTGGGACACAAAACAACACTTGCCTCAAATCCCTCCCTCTCTTTTTCCCTCCTCCTTCATCTCAATGTTTCCAGCCATCACAGGCCAAGTCAAAACTTTACTTAAGAAAGTGGAAAGGGGGAAGGAGAAATCTCAGGAATTTAACAAAGCACATCTAAACATTGTAAAGTGGGTCAGGAACTTACACACTGGAACACACATTGCTCAAATAATAGCTGTATTCTAAGTGTAGCGGATATTCATCCATACACAGAACTGACCTGGAAGGATTATGAAGCTGTTTGTCTGCCTGACGGCAGGGAGAGATGTTTAATTGGTGCCCCAGCCTCATAAACACCCACACTGCAGTGAATAGGCTTTGTACTCTTAGCTTTCTAGTTTGCATGGGTCCATGCATGTGTTTCAAAAGGCTCCTACAAACGTATGTAATTAACTTCACTTTTCTGTATCAGTTTCTACACTTGTAAAATGGGAATAATTATACTAATCTTAAAAAGAACTTAATTATTAATTCTCTCATCTGAGACACAACATCTAGACCAGACAGATCTACACTCTGCTCTGAAATTAGCTATAGCTGTCTTAGAATCTAAAGCACACAAACATACTGAAGTACCTCTAAAAAGTATATTTTGCAGTTCTTATTTGTACTGTAGAGCATTTGTGAGCAGCTTTCATACTCTACCATTAAGGGAAAAACATTTTTTCCACAAACTGAGATCTTACACAGCTTTACCATCTAGAAACAAATTTCAACAGAATATATTTATGTAAATATATTTACACATGGAAAATACTGTAAAACTGACAAATGTAATCTGATACCGAAATCTACCAGTGTGCACACAGTATATTTTGTAAGTTTTCCTACTAAGAAATTTCTTGAATCTGCCCTGCTGTATAGCACACAAACATAAATCTGCACAGTAGTTGATATCAAAACTCATCTAAAAATGAAGAAGCCCCCATCAAACCAACCAACCTATTAATCAAACAACTCCCCCATCCCCACCTCTTCCTCCAGGTCTTAAACTATTGGGAGAAGTTAATAAAGAGAATATAACAGTATGTCAGATACTCAAATTTCTAGATTTTTTATCTTCGTCACTGAATTAGATCTTTTGCAATGTTTAAGGAAGGCAACATTATGAATCACCTAAACTACAATAAAAGTAACCTTGCCATAGACTGAAAAAATGTCATGCTAGATAGTTATATACATAAGAATATAAAATATTTCTTCTGTTATCTATCTCATATATTCTTCAACTGAAGTCAGATACATATTTTCCCTAGATACGATTTTTTATAAAATATAGATAATAAGAAAAACATTATTTTCTATAGCTGAATTTGCTACTTCAGTCCCTAAAACTGATGATTTTTATTTGCCAGCTGTCCTTCCCATTAATAAAAAAGAGCACAATCCCCCAATCTGCTATCATTTTTGAGCAGCTTACCAAGTAACATGCAAAGAAATGAGCAAATATTTTAATAACTAGAAGTTAAATGCGTTAGAAAAGAGGTATTATAAAAAATACAAGTATGTGTTTTTGACAGAAAGAAAATGTGATGTACATGTTGAAATGTATATAGTTATTGTATGCTTATATAATCTATATGTAATATATAGGTATATCTATACATCTACACTATCTATATGTCCGTATATTATTGATATATTTATATAGATATAAATACTTCTAGCAATAGATAATATAGATAACTAACATCACAAACACCACTTTTTCTCTTTTATTTTTTCTCATTTGGGATAAACTATCAAGTGAAAATAGAGAACTTGATACACATCAGCCATTAACCTTACTGTAAGCCACACAGTTAGAGCCTTAAGGATTTATTTAATTCTCTTCTTAGTAGCAATTGACAGATATCTGACAACACAGAAATGTAACATTTCATTTAACTTATCCATAGACTTATTCCACTGAGCCCCAGAAAGAGAAAAGTTCCATAATATTAGGGTAGGTGAGGGGAAACTGGTTTATAACAAATGCTCCTTGCTTTATTAATTTCTACCAAAAATTAAGAGGCATTAATTTTAAAAAATAAACTAAAAAATTATCTTAAGTAGTAAACCACTCTTTTTTCATTGGCTTTCTTTCTTTTTTTTTTTTTTTTTTTTAAATGTGTGTGTTAAGGTACCATATGTTGCAGAAACCAGTAAGAAATTTATCTAGAGGACATTCCATAATATCCACCAAGCCTTTTTCCCTCTAAACTTACCATCTTATCAATTCTTCTCTTCTTTCTCTGGCAGAAAGAAGTCAAATTACAACAGAAGATCTCTCTCTTTCTAGTTTTATGTCACAAGCATTATATAATAAAATGTAACTAGAGAAAAAAATAATAATCCATAAAATATATTGTAAGGTAATTATGTTCCATTTCATTTTAAAAGCCTTCCAGCACCACTTAATCCATGCCTTTATTTAACCTGAAAGATCTTAAGAAATTATTAATTTATTTTTTTTTTAAACTAACAAAAAGACAAAGCATACCGTGACAGAGGTGGTGATAACAAAAGGCAAGAGTTTCTAACATAGAGTCACACCTTCCCCAACATTTCACGGTGCTTCAGATGAATCTGTCACATGTCCCGTTGGCAGTGTGGAGAAAGATAACACTCTGCCAGGTATCTTGAACTTGATCCTACTCAGGTTTGCTCCTTTGCCAGCTGCCCTCAAAATGTGTGTAATTACCATCAAGTGAACCAGTCATTTATAGAAGCACTTTTGAAGTGCCTGAGGTTGTACCAATGAAGTCTTTCAAATAACCGAATATAACATTTCAAAATACAGTCACTTGCTGAAGTAATAAGCTGCAAACTGCTCTGCAAAGGTCAAATCAGAGAACAAGAGACCTCTGAAAACTGTCAGAAATACAGATCAAAGTGATTCAAAAACATTGAAAAGATATAATTAACATGTAATTTAAGAAAGCTCAATTTTTCAACATAACAACTTGGTTAATAGCAGAAATCTATCAGAAACTTAGGTATAACGGCATGTATTAGTTTATTTAAGCTCTTTTTGCATTTCAGTTTGCTAAAGATTTCATTTTGTTTATCTTTTTTGTCTGAATTGCATAGTGTAAGCAAGACAGTTGGAAAGTGATGAGTTCTGGGCTGTTTAGAAAGAACAGACAGTGTGATATAAAACCACTATCGCCTGATTAACGGATATTACCATAATCTAGAGGGGGGGAGGGAAGGGAAATCTTCACCCTGATTATAAGTGACTAACTTCTGCTCAAGAACAAAATATTCACAGAGTTTACCTAGCAAAGCTTCATCAACTCTGCTTTTTAATTGAAAGAAAACTAATCTTGTGTGTTAGTTGGAAGACTAACCTTTCACACTGTCAATTGATTAATGACAAATCTCACATATACAGCAACTTATATACCATTTGTAAACTTCAGCAAAATATATCATCCTTACAGAAAAGACAAAGGTGTTCCATAATTATACTGGCAGAGCATCTTTACATATTAATAAAATCAAAATGCATCCAGAGCACACGCAGCCTAACATTCAATAGAAAGACTGTCATCCTACCGAAGTAAAAAGCTGTTCAAGTCAAGAACAGAACACTCTCTCTGCCCAAAATTCCCAACTGAGCAACTGTGTTACTGAATAAGAGGACACTGAGCAGCACAGGAAAAAACAGACCAAATTTCAGCAACCAGAAAATATAACAGGGCTTGCAACTGGAAGTGAATTAAGCTATTGGTTGGAGTCAAAACAGTGCAACTGACCATAAACAGAGTTTCAAGTATTAGAGTTACAGTATTATTATACTAATTAACACAAAAGTGCCTGTAATGCTGTTTAAAAAAAAACAACTTCCCATATAACAAAACAATAACAGTCCCTAGCAAAACAAGCCCTGATCTTCAACTAGGTACAACTGTGACATAAATTCATAGAATCACAGAATGGTTTGGGTTGCAAGGGACCTTAAAGATCACCCAGTTCCAACCCCCCTGCCATGAGCAGGGACACCTTCCACTAGACCACGTTGCTCAAAGCCTCATCCAGCCTGGCCTTAAACACTTCCAGGGAGGGGGCATCCACAACTTCCCTGGGCAACCTGGATTT
>NW_010340443.1:47475-55847 GCF_000700745.2 Antrostomus carolinensis
TCCGGCTGACACACAAACTGAAACAGAAAAACCCACCATAAGAAGAGGATGAGCTGTCTAATGCGGAAGATGAAAAAACAAAATCTAGTTGTTGCCTTTCATTCTCTCTTTTCAGATGCTCTTCTATCAAAGGTGTCAGACAGATATGTGAGAGCAACAGCATAGCAGAAAAGGGAGACCACATCCTAACCTCCTGCTTTGTAACTCTGCTTTACATGTGGGGCATCCTAAGGATTGAATTACAGTTCAAACTTTAAAATGAACAGAAAAGCTTTTAATATGCAAAACAAGAAACCAATTAACACTTGAGCAGACTGCAGGGAACACTGTAGATCATCACTGGGACAGCGTTTACAAAAGCCATTAATAGCTTTAGCAAAGCTCTAGCAGAGATGTACTTTGTACAGGATAGTCAGATGTTCCCGATGGCTGATGCTGCTCAGTGCAGACCAAGTATTTCAGAATAAAAAACAAGAACAGGAATCCCAAACTGTACATACAATTTGCACTGTGCTTCTCAAGAATCTGGGGAAGTTTTTCCAGACAAAACAATTTCTAGATTAATGTGTATTTTTTCCATCTCTCAAATTACATCTCTGCAACTACTCATATAACAGGGTAAATTGGTTTTCTGGGGGGCAGAGGAGGAGTGCTTTGGGGGAAGGCTCATAATCAAATGATTTCACAGAATCAGCATTGCAAAATTGATGAGATTGATAGGGAGCTCTGGAGGTCACCCTGTCCAACCTCCCTGCTGAAGCAGGGCCACCTAGAGACAGTTGCTCAGGACCACGTCCAGCTTTTGAGTATCTCCAAGGACACAACCTCCCTGGACAACCTATGCCAGTGCTTGGTCACCTTCACAGTGAAAAAGTGTTTCCTGATTTCCAGACGGCATCTCCTGTGTTTCAGTTTGTGCCCATTGCCTCATCAATTCCCAGTCACTATTCTTTTTACAGAGCACTATCACACCTAAAGCTTTAAAAAACTCATATAGACAAATGTACAAAATCTTGTGTTTACAAAGCAGTTAAAAAAGGACAAGAATCATTACAAAATTTCAAAGAAGCAAATGAGGACAATAATGTTTAACCTCACCCAAATGAGAATTCAAAGCCTAAAAAGCCACAGCTCAAACAGAACCTTACAGACTAAAAGAAATGAGCACCTGTCTGAAAAGAGACATTGGTCCAGGGCTGTATGGATGGATGGCCACCAATAATCACATGGCTCTGCAAGCAGATCCAACTTCATTGCTGCCTTGCAAATCCATACAGCTACCTGATCATCTCCTTAACGTTTGCTGCCCTATTCCAAGTGGCACCAAGCAGAAATCTGACTCGGTCCATATTCTTCCTACTGCAATACGATCCCTTCCCCATCCCCATTATTTCCAGTTAGGTTCTCTAGACGCTGCTGTATTGGAAATTAAATATGGGAAGAAACCGTTAACTATGCCTTACATTGACATTTAGGATTTTCCCAATACAAAAATAAACCCAGTCTTTAGGTCAGATGGGTCACAAAGGTCTCTGTCTCATGTAAGCTGGATTTAACAGCCACATGCAAATCACACTTATTGCACATACATGGTACATCTGACCTGAACACGTGCTGTCAAAGCAGCTAGGATTTATGTGCATTTGTAGCTCCAGAGGAACTCTGATTCCAACTCAACATCCCATGGCCTGATTAGAGCCACTACAGGAATTCCCAGGCAATCATCCAAAGGTCTCACAAAGCACCCAGACAAGAACCAACCTCACACAACTGCCAGACACACAAATCCACAGTATCCCAGAGAACAAATCACTGAAACAGGACAGAAAGCCCTTTTTGGGTAGAAGCTGAACTTCATGAGAATCGGTCATTCTGACATTGGCATCAGAAGAGAATTGTCTCTGTAGGGACTTCAAAGACTTCAGAACAGAGATGGCAAAATTTGATACATTATAATGCTGCTTTTATTGTGTTTTAATTTACCTAAAACTTTAAAGCCTTTGTGTGTGTTTACCAAAGAGCAGAAAATAAAACCACTCTTCCTCCATAGCTTCATCCACAAAAATAAATGATGCAATGATGCAATGCAGTCAATATTCTCACTCTAGACAAATGGTTTTTATTGCTGAAGCAGATATTAACCAATACATCCCAAGAAAGAGCGAGCTCCCCGTTCACATTATCTCCATCTCCCTTATAAGAACATTTCTTAAACACAGGAAGGCACTTCTTGCTGGAGAAGGAGGGGGAAAAAAAAATCACTACCATTTTTTCATGAGGAATTTCTTGCATAGATTAGCTTAGAGTTTTGTGTACATCTGTGTACTACAGACTTTACCAATACTGTCAATGTCACAGTAAAAAGAAAACTGCTTCCATAATTGTGTGTTCCATCCGAGACATCAAAAAGAAAACACAATTCCAATTCTATGACCTGTTTATAGGGGCAAAACAAACATTATGAATCACATACGTGTACAATCCACCCTAGCGTTTGCACTGTCATCGTTTCATGTACGTTTAGCATCTCAGTTTGCTTTCCTAACAAGTAAAGGATTTAAAATGATTCCCAAACATGAAATAGTAGAGAACTGTCTAGCAGCTCAATGAAGACACTTGCCCCTGAATGAATACAGATAGCAAATATCAATAACACAGACATTTGTACTCGGAGAAGGCTAGGATTTACTCCATTTGTAATCCTGTCCCCCACGGACTATTACAAATGCATAGACAATCGGAGCCAAACAGAACAGCTTGCAGACTCAGAATCTACCTGAGCAATGCTTCTCTTGACCTTGCAGGCACTTGTCAGACCCAGCTGAGGGCTGTAAACACTCATATCCAAAAATACTGCAGTGATACCTGACTTGGACAGATCATCTAGAGCAAATTACTGAAAATAGCTAATCAATCACTAGGTGGTTAAGCTAAACCCACTATTAAAGAAATCTATATGCTGCAACAAGGAAAACAAGTAGTCTTGAACATCTAAGTAGAAAAGAATAGAAACAAAAAAATTAGAATGCAATTTCCCCCAACCCTGCATTTCCTTCCTTCTATTGGCTTAGCATACCAAAATATAACAAAAATGATGGAGTTTTTATCTAAATGGACAGTGAAGTTCCTCAGTCAGATAATGTGAAGTTGAGCTGGATGCTTCTGAGTACCTAAGATTTCTGGTCGAAAAGTCCTGCTGGAGTAAGGTTTTCAGCAATGATCTCCGCTGAACCCTTCAACTTACTCTTAAAAAAACAGATAATTAGCATAATATAGATATTTTATATATAGCTATATATAACCGAATACATTCTCTACGTTTTTATAGTAATTTCTCAAATTTTCTTTCTAGATTCTCTTGACTCTCTAGGAGATTCCTTAAATTCAGTTTAAAACAATGTTTAGTTATTGACCAGATTTAAAGAACATCAAATGCAAAAAGGGTCAAAAGATCTTTAGCACATCTAGGAACATCTGATGCTGTTCTGTGGATCAGAAAACCACCATCATCTACTATATGCTGTTCATAGTTTACTTGAATTTTCCCATTACTAAATCTATGTGGTGTGCCAGTGGACAGATGGCAGCAAGGTGCAAAATACGTAATAGCCATAGATCAGCTGCATGATAGGGAACTTAGATATTTTTCCATTGTATCTAGATTTATGTCAAGAATTTATGAACAGTCACTCACATTATGCTAGAATCATGAGCTCTTAGGAAAAGCAAGCATATTTACAAGTATGTATATATAAAGCAAATATGTATTAGTATATTCCCATATACTTTTATAATTCAGGGGTTTTTAAATGCATAAGAGGGGAAGGGATTTTTTTTCTTTCTTTGGTCTTTTTCAATTACAGCCATAATTGGCCATTAGAAAAGGAAGGTGAAACACGCAGTGGGGAAACATATTTACACCATGCTATGCAAAAATGGAGAAAAAAAAGAAAGGGGGACAATTACCAGAGATGCACACAACAAAACCCTGTGTTATGTCCTGTAATAGGCTTACAATGGTCATAGGTTTTTTATTCACAGAATCACAGAATCACAGGGGTTGGAAGGGACCTCAGGAGATCATCTAGTCCAAGCCCTCTGCCAAAGCAGGTTCCCTACAACAGGTTGCACAGGAAAGGGACCAGGTGGACTGCCCTGAAGTTATGATCTACAACATGTACAAATTCATACTATAAAAGTCTTCCTCTGAAAAAAATGCCCACAAATTTCCTTATTAATCCAATTAGTCACACTGAATGATGTGAATACTGAGAAAGCTTTTGTTCTCAATTAGTCTTATTTTTTCATTAAATGCAATGACCACAGGAATACTGAGTTTCTATAAAACAGCCAGAACTGGTTTTTCAGTTGTCAAGATCTGTAATGCTAAAAATCATAACTAGGGAGCTGCACTGAATCCATACTGAAAACTTGGTCAAATCATTGCTTTTTTAACTTGAACTGACAATTAACTGTTATTTTGAAATTTTGTTGAATGTAAACAAGAACAATTAAAGTTACAGCTAAACTCATATTAAAAATAAAATGAAATATTTACTGTTTCTTCATCTCCTTGGACTGTTACAAAAAAGTAACAGAAAGGTGTTTACTAGTGTTTGGGTTTGGGGGCTCTCCTCCTCTTTCACTGCATTTTTCTTACAACAACTGATTAGCTTCTGTTGTTTTTTGGACAAGCAAAAAGATAATTTTTCATTCTGACTATTTAAATTTCTTTAGAAAATTCCAAATTTTAGGAAAATTACTAATAAAAGAGTTATCATAGTTTTGTAATGAATGAAGGGGAAAAATTAAATACGGCATTATTAAAGTCAGAGTTTCAACCAATTAAATTTATCCTGACTATATCATCATTACAAAAAATGCTATTTTATCCTCTTATAAATTTCAGGATAACATTTAAGTCATTCATAGCAGTAATTCAGATGACAGTACTGTAATTCAGGGACTCTCATAATCTAGCTCCTATATAAGACAAGCCAAAGAAATTAATTCCGTCATCTCTGTATCAAGCCCATGACTTTCATTTGAGCTACATAATTAATTTTAGGAAAACAATCAGCACTGATTTAAAGACTTCAGCTGATGGAAAACCTATCAGATTCCAGATGGTTAATTAGACCTGCCACTGAAAATTTGGGGAACTTGCTTCTAGCCTGCTTTATCTAGCTCCAGTTTCCAAGTCATGGAGCTCATGATACCATCCTTGAGCTAGACTTAAAAATATACTCCTTCTATCAGAAGTCTTTTTCTCTGTTGTGCTAATTTTAGACAAAAACTAGATCTTCTCTTATCCTTCTTTTGCATAAAGTAAATAGTTTATTTGGAGTTTTGGAAAGCTTGTCTTGTAAGAGCAGATTATAGAAACTCATTGTTTCAGCTCTTATCTCACATACATGCAAATCACTGTTCCCACAGCACTGAAAACCTGCTCTCAAAAATAAATAAGAAATTTACCCTTAGATTTTAAAACCACACTTTTACAGCCTGATACAGTCATACCTTGGCACTGCAAGCAGCAAGTAGGATTATGCATGACAGTACAGGACATTCAGGCATTCAGAACAGGGACCCTGGTAGTCACAGCTGACAGTCACTGCCATTTCTTTTTTCCTCTGAAGCGTTCAATGGCAGTTTGCACACCGACAGCCGAAGACAACATTAAACAGAGTACATGTTCACTTGCCTGTTCTAACCTGTGAACTGTCAGGCACGGTAACAGATTTTTATTTTAAGACTTTTTTTTTGTCAGAAAGTAGTTAGTGCAACCCATAAGAAGGCATGATTTCTTTTTCACTCATAAAGGGCAGCCTGAGGCTGATGAGAAAACATTTCAGTTACAAATATGGACCTGTCCAAACTGTAGAATGTTGTCCCTCATATTTGCATGGCTTTTAGTAAGGGTGGGGTGCGAGCCTTCACAGATCTCAGATCTCACACATACCTTTTCCAAAACAAATCTCAGTTTTGTGAAGGGGCTTCCTATTTAAGTCAGTACAACACGCAAAACTTTTAAATGGTATCTGCAAATTAGAAACAAAACATCTATACTGAAATGGAAGAGGAACTGATAAACACAAAGTCAATTAATCTTCAAAAACACTATTAGAAATAGTAAAATCTTCTGGAGACGCTCTTTTCAGAGATGTAAGAAATGCTCAAGTTATAACCTTGAAATTGGTACCTCATAAGTGACTGTACTACAAAAGACTGTACTACTGCATTGTTATAAGTATACACAAGGCACTGAGCTATGAAACCACAGAAAAAAAAAATTATCACTTGCTAAATTCTCAGTCCTTGGACTTCCAACCACAATCGTCTGCTAACATAGCTCTTGAACTATGGATTTTTGTACTGTTTGTTTATTGTAAAAAAATGTATAAATTGCAGCTTTTCATCTATGAATTACAAAACAGCAGAACAGTCTCTACAGTGTTGCGTGGATAACAGGGAATGCCTTTTTTAGTCAAACTGATGGAAAGATAAGACGAATTTTCATTATCAAGTATGTTCTGAAATTAGAGTTTTCATTGTGTTATTGGAATAAAACCCAACAAAACTGCATGAGGAATCTGTATCTTGATATTTAGCTCCAAAAAGGATTCTACCAAGCCCCTAGAAAGTCTGTCTTATTCAGAATGACGTAATAGCAGATAACCCAATAATAGGCTACAGCTAATGGATTTTAAATCCAAAAAGGGTTAATATCTTCATTGGCATAGCATCCAGCAAACAATGAAACAGATCCTAGCATGGTTTTTCTCTCCCTGAAGTCAAAACGGTAACAATAAAACCCTGCTATATTCTAGGTGTTGTCATAGTTGCATCCTAGCAGATATGCATTCTCCCATCTCACAAAATCAACCTAGATATTTTGTCCACCATTTTCTGTAAAGAAGAAGAGAATCACTGATTCCCTCTACAGAATCTACTATTTCCTTTCCACTTCTCTGAAGAGTTTGAGAGCTCCTTAGAAGAGATACATCAATGTCAGATGCAAAGGTCTTTGGACAACTGTAGCATTGCTGTAATACTGATCTTGCAAAGAAAGGATTTGGCACCCAGAAGGTGTAAGTGAGATGCCATGGCCCTGCAAGTTATTTGGCTTTCAAATATTAACAAATGACAAGAACAGGAGAATTTCACTTGGTGAAGACACTGACACTGTATGTACATCTAATACGGAGTCCCTAACACAGCTGGTCTGATTTCACTCCAAAACACTAGGCTGCAGCTATCAGCTATTCTTGACTATCTGTTACAGCATCACCGTCTTTAAAACAAACAAACAAACAAAAAATATATACACACACACACACATTAAAAAAGTAACTTGTGAAAAGCAATTATCTCAACTTCAGCTAGAAACACTTTGACCTATTCCACTGATTTTCAAGATTTTTCTGGCTGAAAAGAATGAGAAGCTCAAAACTGCTAGCAAACAAATCAAAACAAACAAAAAAAGATAAGAACAGAGATACAGGCTAGAAAGGAAAGAAAACCATGGTGCTCTGGATATCAACAAAATGAAACACATAGCAGCTTATGTTTCTTTTGCAGGGGTCTTTCTTACTGAATTATTTTGATGGGGCAAATAACTGCTACTCTATGTGATATCACAGACACTGTAGAAGCGATGAGATTTTTTGCAAGTAGGCAACATTTTAGTAAACTGAGCACTTAAGTTCAACAGGATTTTGCCAATGTCTAAATAATATAAAAATATTTAGTGTATCATACCATATCAGATAGAATCAGTTGTTTCTCCACCAGTGGACAAGGCTGCCAGGGAAAGCTGCAAAGTCAACTGTTACTAAGCCGAGAGGGGAACTTGTATTTTAGAATGCCAAATTACATTTAATGATCATAGCTTACAGAAGGGATTATTTAAACTCTTTTCCTTTAAATGATAATTGGACCATGTGAGAAATATACCACAAATATGAATATGTTAACAATTGCAAGGAAAACCAGCTCTGATAAAACTTGTGATAATTTAACTCGGTTGGCAGCCAAACACAGTGCAGACACTTGTACACCCCTCCTTCCCCTGCCCTCAGGGAACAGGGGAGAGAATTCACAGAATCACAGAATGGTAGGGGTTGGAAGGGACCTCTGAAGGTCATCTAGTCCAACCACCCTGCTCAAGCAGGGACTCCTAGAGCACATGAACCAGGATTTTGTCCAGATGGTTTTTTAATATCTCCAGGGAGGGAGATTCCACAACCTCTCTGGGCAACCTGTTCCAGTGCTCAGTCACCCTCACAGTACAGTTCTTCCTTATGTTCAGGTGGAACTTCCTGTGCTGCAGATTATACCTATTGCCTCTCATCCTATTGTTGGGTGCCAAT
>NW_010340444.1:0-17096 GCF_000700745.2 Antrostomus carolinensis
GCCCGTGGAGGACCCCACACCAGAGCAGGTGTATCCCCGAAGCAGGGTGTGACTCCGTGGGAAACCCATGCTGGAGCAGTTTCCTGTCAGGACCTGTGGCCCGTGGAGAGAGGAGCCCAGGCTGGAGCAGGTTTGCTGGCAGGACTTGTGACCCTGTGGGGGACCAGCACTGGAGCAGTCCCTTCCTGAAGGACTGCACACCAGGGAAAGGACTCATACTATAACAGTTCATGAAGAACTGTTGGTCATGGGAAGGACTCATGTTGGAGAAGTTTGTGGAGGACTGTCTCCCATGAGAGGGACCCCACACTGGTGTGGGGGAAGGATTCCTGAGGAGGAAGGAGCGGCAGAAACAACGTGTGAGGAACTGGCCACAACCCCCATTTGCTGTTGCCCTGTGCTGCTCTGGGGTGGAGATGGAACTTGGGAGAGAAGTTAAACCTGGGAAGAAGGGAGGGTTGGGGTTTGGATTTACTTCTCATTATCCCCTTTTCTGATTGGTAATAGATTAATATTTTTTTCCCGCCAAGTCGAGTTGGTTTTGCCTGTGCCAATAATTGGTAAGTGATCTTTCTCTGTCCTTATCTCCAGTAACAAGCCCTTCATTATATTCCCCCCCCCACCCCTCCCAGTTGAGGAGGGGGAGGGATAAAGCAACCCACCACAACAGGAGAGAGAAAATATAACAAAAACCTCATGACTCAGACTGTCACCATGTGCAGCAAGATGAGCCAGCAGGGAAGACAACTGTCCTGGTTGAACAGGGAGCTCTTGGTCGGACTCAGGAAAAAAAAAAAAAGAGTTTACCATCTCTGGAAGAAGGGACAGGCAACTCAAGAAGAGTACAGGGATCTCGTTAGGTTATGCAGAGGGAAAATTAGAAAGGCAAAAGCCCAGTTAGGACTCAATCTGGCCACTGTTGTTAGAGATAACAAAAAGTGTTTTTACAAATACATTAACAACAAAAAGAGAGACAAGGAGAATCTCCATCCTTTATTGGATTCAGAGGGCAACATTGCCACCAAGGATGAGGAAAAGGCTGAGGTACTAATCAAATTAAAGTAGGATAAAGAGAAATAAAACCAACTATTCAAGCAACTCCTCCCCACCCCTCCCTTCTTCCCAGGCTCAACTTCACTTCCAATTTTCTCTACCTCCTCCCCAGCATTGGCGCAGGCAGACAGGAAATAAGGACTGCGGTCATTTCGTCACACATTATTTTGCTGCTTCTTCCTCTTCAGAGGTTGGACTCCTCACACTCTTCCCCTGCTCCAGCATGGGATCCCTCTCATGAGAGGCAGTCCTCCACAAACTTCTACAACATGAGTCCTTCCTTCACAAACTGCTCCAACATGGGACCCTTTCATAGGGTGCAGTCCTTTAGGAACAGGTTGCTCCAGTATGGGTCCCCCACAGGGTCACGAGTCCTGCCAACAAATCTACTCCAGTTTGGGCTCCTCTCAACATGGGGCCACAGGTCCTGCCAGGAGCTCCAGCATAGGCTTCCCATTGGGTCACTGCATCCTTCAGGGGCATCCATCTGCTCCAGCATGGGGTCCTCCATGGGCTATGGGTGGATATCTGCTCCAATGTAGACCTTCATGAGCTGCAGGGAGACATCTTGCCTCACCGTAAACGTCACCATGGGTTGCAGGGGAATCTCTGTTCTGGCACCTGGAGGACCTCCTCCCCCTCCTTCTTCACTGGCCTTAGTGTCTGCAGAGTTGTTTCTCTCACATGTTCTCAATTCTCTCTTCAGTTGCAGCTGCACAAATATCTTTTGGTTTTCCCCTCATCGTAAATATGTTGTCACAGAGAGTCTATCACCATCACTGATGGGCTCAGCCTTGGCCAGTGGCAGGTCCATCTTGGAGCTGACTGGCATTGGCTCTGTCAGACATAGGGGAAGCTTCTGGCAGCTTCTCACAGAAGCCACCCCTGTACCCCCCCACTATCAAAACCTTGCCACGTAAACCCAATACAAGTAGACAGAGTTACACACTAAAATTCTTCCTCAGTTTCTGCTCAGGCTGGGGTACTGATGCTGAAAGGTGACAGGATTATTGTTTAGGAATTGCATCATGTAGTGACACTGGCTTGGGAATGCAAAAATTACAGGAATCAGATTGACAGCAGCCCCTGCTATGATCAGGGAGCTACGTAAACCAGGCTATCAGAAGCACCAATAAAAAACTGTCGTACCATATAACTCATCTCCAATTAGGTAGGTAAGTTAGGTGAGCTCTGAAACCTGGAGTGTATTCCCATCTGCTTGCTAATTCGATGAACATTGTTGTCACATGCAATGGGATAGACAGAACTGGCCTCTCTTGCGTGAGCTGTGGATGAATACCTAGATTTGGAGCAAATCTTTGATTTGAATGGGGACCTTCTATTTCTTGTCTTTTCTAAGTCTTGGATTATCTGTTACTTACATACCACGTTGTTCTCCTGGAAGGCTGTTCTGAAAATACTTTCTAGCTCAGGCCTTACTGCCATGATATTTAGAGAAATACTTGGTTTGAAAGTGCCATCAACGCTTAGTTTTGCAGGTAAGTTACTCAGTAACTGTATGCAGCTCCTAGTAGTTACTCTTCCAGCAAGATCACCTTGAGTTGGTGGCAGAAACCACACCTCACTTTATTTAATCTAGGATGTGTAAGGTCTGTCCAATCTAGAAAAGACAAAAAGCTTTTTGGTGATGTGAATTTTGAACAAGAGTACTCATTAGCAAAGCACATAAGGATGTATTTACTTTTTGTGGTGAATATTGCTGTGAGCCATCCCCAAGCTACCAGGGACAGAAGCTAGTGAATCCACACAGGGCAGTGCAGAACCAAGAAGACAAGTCATCCTGGGTGCGTAAGCCAGGTAGCTATTTGTATGGTGCTGTTATTGAGTTAATAATGCACTGTCCTCTCTTCATCACGTCAAGACTTATTTGACATCTAGACCATGCTCCCAGACTTATTTTGCAGAGAGCTCGTTAAAATATATCTGTATGCCTGATATGGATTCTGAACTGTTTAATGTCATAGATCTAATTCTTCATCTTATATATTATTTAAATACATTACTTATTTTACAGCGTTTTTAACAACTCCATATTACTTACAGAAACGAAGACCATCCTCCCAGTTCTTTAAAAACTAAAGAAATGTGCAGAAGCAAAGAACCATTATAATTCTGTAGCATTTAAAATGTTCGTAAAATATATAAAAATATACATCAATAAAACATTAGATCACTACTTTCTGTCTTCTTGCTGACACCCACACAAAATATGGACAGTAATGTAATTAACAACAAGGATTCATTTCCAGGTATATCTTACAGGCATAGAAAATGTTACCCTTCATTGCAAACTGAGAAGACAGGATGACAGAAGACAGTGAAGCTGCAGGTCAATGTTTGGCCCTTTAATTTCAGACCACATAATTTTATGCAAGTCTGCATTAAAATGAGTGCAAGTGAGACAGATGGAGAAAGTCATAAGATTCCACCATTTTTAAATGCCTGTGTTTTGGTTCCTTTTTGTAGTCTTTTTTCTTGGTTAACCATACTACAAGAATGTACCAGCCAAAAGCACCTTAAACCACAGTGTTATAAACTGTAGTATTTTGGAACTACAGAATATTGAAATGCTTCTTCTGGTTAACTTTGTATCATATGAAGATAGCTGCAGAATTCTGATCCAGAGCTTGGTCTGAATCCAAACTTTTTCAAAATGAAAGGATGTTCAGATTTGATTTTCCAGTTCAGTGGCTTTCTTAATTATAACTCAATAAATAACAGCAATTAGCATACTCTAGTCATATCCATTAGTGTTTTACTGAAAGAACAGGACGGTATTTGCTGCATCTCAGACCAAAACAAGGTAAAGCTATCTGAAAGGAACATTTGTTACTTATTGCAATGCAGAGTAAACTATTAAGTTTTGCAGGGCTCTTTATATGAGTTACTTTTGAATGCAGAAAATGATCAAATGTCTTTTATAATGTTGCACTTTCTTTTTACTTGCTTTCTTTACTTACAGAAATACCTTAAAAAACATAAAAGTGTTTATGAAATTTCAAGGTCACAATATAAATTTTCTTTCTGTTTGACAGCATAGTCCAAGATGAGACTCCTGGAGTTTGCCAGTCCTCTAGAGGGCTTTTGAGGGAACATTTTTTGAATGGGATTTCTAATGTTGGAAACATGTTGTCTTGATTTCATTAATAGTATAAAATTAGAAAGTTGTCATCAAAATGGTACTCAGATCTGCTATGAAAATTCTCAAAGTTTTAATCAATGTTTCTAAATTAATGCATATATGCTGTAGGTGAAACCCAGATTAAAAAATGAGACTGATACATGACCAAGAGAATGTGAATCAGAATTTCTAGTTTTGCTATTCAGTCTGCAATCTGCAGAATATTTTTTTTTGTCAAAATTTAATGTTTTAAAAGGAGAAAGATGCTGTCACAACTTTTATTCCATCTGTGTGCTTTTATGTCTATATCTATTAAAACTTTCTCATAAAATTTCATTTGGCAGGTAGCCTAGAAAAAAATGTTTTCAGGTTTCAATGTTTAAAACTTTATTATGCATTTTTCCATTTGAACATTATTGTCAAAGTGCATATTTTTTTAATAAATTGAAAACCCCTGTCTCCATTATATACTATCTTGTCTGTCAGTAGAAAGTATTAACATATTATTGTCCCAGAATTCACTTATAAGGGGAAAAAAAAATGATGTGTTGATAACAGATTAAGTTTATAATGTACAAGCCCTGGGGCTTTTATTCTCTAGAGACATTACATTTCCATGGTAGAATCAGCATATAATATAAATAAAGGAAGAGTTACAGTCTGCTAGTCAGGCATGCTGGGTTGGATCTAAGGCATATTAAAGACTTCTGGAGTAGGCAAATAAATATTGCCAATGGACTGAAAGAGATACAAGAGATATCCTAGGATTTAATACCATTTAAGCTACTTGCTCAAACATCCAGTAATAAGATTGTATTTTAAAGAAGGTTCATGTTTATTTGAACCTTTGAAATTTAATTATTTATTTATTCAATTTACTATTAAAGAAGGTTCTAATGGAATTCACAGAGAAACTCATACAGGATAAAAATTAAATGTCCTACATTTAAAATGTAAGTTCATAGAGGAAGAGTGAAAAATGACGTCTTCTGACTTCTGTATGTGAATTTTGCATTTAGGGAGGCAGCCTCTTGTCTTATGTTAAAAGTGATGAATCAATGCAGTTGAAAGGGGGAAATGTAACTCGGAAAGCAAGAAAAAACCTTCTGTTATAAGGAACAGATTAAAAAGGTGGCCAGTAGGCTAGGTATGAGGATTCCATTTCTGTGGAAAGGGTGATGACAGTTTTTATAGGAGCATTTTGCAGACAAAGAATATAGTATTTCCTGAAAAGCACTGAAATTTTCAAAGTGTTGAATAAGCCTGTCCCAAACCCTAAATCATAGAATGGTTTGGGTTGGAAGAGACCTTAAAGATAATCTAGTTCCAACCTCCCTGCCATGCGCAGGGACAACTGCCTACCCAGAGAGGTGGTGGATTCACCATCCCTGGAGGTCTTTAAAAAGAGATTGGATGTGGCCCTTAGTGCCATGATATAGTAATTGGAGTTGGATCAGGGGTTGGACTTGATGATCTTGGAGGTCTTTTCCAACCCAATCTATTCTATGATTCTATGAACTTCCCCTATACCAGGTTGATCAAAGCCTCATCCAGCCTGGTCTTGAACGCATCTAGGGAGGGGGCATCCACAACTTCTCTGGGTAACCTGTGCCAGTGTCTCACCACCCTCACAGGAAAGGATTTATTCCTAATATCTAATCTAAATCTTCCCTCTTCCAATTTAAAGCCTTTAGTCCTTGTTCTATCGCTACTTGCGATAAGTAAAAAGTCCCTCCCCAGACTTCCTGTAGGCCCCTTCAGGTACTGGAAGGCCTCTATAATATCTCCTCTTAGCCTTCTGTTTTCCAGGCTGAACATCCCCAACTCTCTCAGCCTGTCCTCATAGGAGAGGTGCTCCAGCTCTCGGATCATCCGCATGGACCTTCTCTGGAGATCTAGCAGGTCCATGTCTTTCTTATATTGGGGGCCCCAGAACTGGCCCCAGAACTGGTCTCAGTACTCCAGGTAAGAGTCTCATGAGAGAAAAGTAGAGGGGAAGAATCACCTCCCTGATGTGCTGACCACGCTTCTTTTGATGCAGCCCAGGATGTGGTTGGCCTTCTGGGCTGTGAGTGGGCATTGCTCGCTCATGTTGAGCTTCTTGTCCACCAGTACCCATAAGTCCTTCTCTTCAGGGATGCTCTTGAGCCATTCTCCACCCAGCCTGTATTTGTGCTTGGACCCATGTGCAGGACCTTGCACTTGGCCTTGTTGAACTTCATGAGGTTTGCACAGGCTCACCTCTCAATCCTGTCAAGGTCCTCCTGGATGTCCTCTCTTCCTTCCAGCAGGTCGACTATTCCATGCAGCTTGGTGTCATTGGCAAATTTGCTGAGGGTGCACTCAATCCCACTGTCCATATCGCCATCAAAGATCTTTTGAGAGGTGTTCATACTCAGTTTACAGTAGTCAGTGTATTAAATAAAGGCTACAATAAATTAGAAAACTCTTAGACTAAAACACTTATCTGTATGGTTTGATTGATAAAGCTGCATCAAATTACTTTATTTCATGCTCTTCTGAAATTGGTAGGCATTGGATGACTTCTTTACATTTAAATTGTGCTGATTAGCCAGTTTTACCTTAATAACTCTCTATGATAGTGACCGCCTTATCTTGCCCTTTAATTTTAAAATTAATGAAGTAATCATTTATCCTGGTCTCTTTCCGTGTTCTGCCCAATTACTTTAGTGGGGAATGGTACTTTGCACTTTTGCTGGTCCATTAGTCCTGTATCATACTCTTTCTGGACTTCTTTGTTCAACTGAGAGATAATTAAATAGAGTCTTTTAGAATCTTTATAACCTTGGCGCATAAATTTCCTTTGCAAACACTTTAACCTAATAGATAAATATCACTTAAACATTGGTACTTATTTTTGTTTGCTTCTGATTAAGGTTCCTAACTCCAAACCATGTCAAATAAAAATCCACCTTGCATTATTATTTTGATTTTACATATAGGTCCACCTCTTGACTCTTACTCTTATGGGAAACCATCTCTACATTGAAGATGCATTGAAAAGAGCTGTTACTTTTTGACTTCATAATGTGGCAGATTTTGGACTGCCTACAGAGAACTAATAGAAATTTTGCATAATTGGACTGAAAGTGAATAAAGCAAATTTAGTCCTGGCTAGTTCACCATTCCAGGTTTGGAACTTATAAATGCAGAGCAGTCTACTGTGGACTTTATGAAATAGGGCTGCACTGAGCTGTTTACAAAAGATTTGCACTATTAGAAGCCAGTCACTTTCTGATTGCTTTGGCAGTCCCACAAGCTCTTTGTTTGCCCTGTATGGTCTGAATGAAAAGCAAATTTTAAAGCTTGATGGTATTTATTCAGAGTACGTTCTATACTGGTAAATGTGGTTGTTTTATCTAGGAATGGTGAGGAGGTCTGTGAAGAAGAGAGATTTAGTGCAGAGGGAAGAAAAATTTGCTTTTTATAAAATTTTCTTTTTTCTGGAAGATTTTCTCCATTTTAATGAATGGTTTAATTGAATTCTTCCTAGATTCATAAGCATAGAGAGTCATTAGAGGGAGAAAAACTATGTTTATTGGGAAAATGTTGATGATTTGCACACATAGCAGGTTCAGAAATTGATAGGTTAAGAAGAATCCTCTATTGAATACAGCCTACAATATATCCAGATGCTCGTACATTCACATTTAAACAAGTACAAGTGATGGAATTTACATTTTCTGAATTTTCATGCTTATTTGAACAAATATAACTCCATTGGAAGTACCTCTAAACTGAAGGCTGAACCTCTGTTTAAATACTCTCATCTTGTTCAATATAAAATTTTGTAGTGAACATATTTGTTCTATTTTTTCACTAAAAAGTAGTGTCTGCATTGGAATAGTGCTTATATATTGAAATAAGTAGATGTGGAGTGTTTTTAAGAACATATAATGTAAAGATTTTGCAGAAGAAATTCAGCATACCATTATGTTGAACACAGTGGTTCAACATATGATATTGCAAGTGAATGCAGAAACTAATTAGCAAGTGCATATTTCTTATGAAATCATATAATTTCTCTAACTTCAAGAAATTGATCAGTTGAAATCCTGGTCCTCTAAAGACAAAAGCTGTTATTGACTTCAATAGCATCAGGCATTCACTGCTACCTTAATCTTTTCAATTGGTGATGTGCACTGAACTATGAGTGAGAAACAAAACATTTCCCCTTACTGTTTCTCTCTGCTATCTTTCTGGATGACAAGGCTCAAAATGCTTTTAATTGATTGAAGTGAAGAACAGACTGAAACACTGAGACATGGTTATCTAGTCTAGTCTGACCTCTCACATAACATAGGCCATAGAATTCCAATAAGTAGTAACTGGATAAAGCCTCTGTCTTCTGGCTGCTTTATTGCATATCTTTGGCTATCTATCTTATCTTGATTTAAAGACTGAGTACAATGGAGAATCCATAAACCCTTGACTGTATAAAATTCTAAGTGTTCTTCTAACTGCCTCAGTGCTGTGGTTCTGTTTAATTCAGTATAAAGTATGCCCTGCATGGGCAATCTGAAAAAAGTACAGAGCAGCCTACCCATACTCTAAATTCACTGTACATGGCAGATAGCAGTCATTCTTTTATTATTGTTTTATCAGATAATCTCAATATTTCTTTCTGTAGCTCATTATCTATATATCCCAGATTTTGTTCATTATACAAGATGATATTCAAAGGAAATAACTGACAAACCCATTAACATTCTGGATCAGGAATGTTAATTCACAACTGGCATCCATCCCAAGTCCATTTTGGCAATTTAAATCAATCTATGTTCTTTCTTAGTCATTCATGATCTTTAACTGGAAATATTCTTTGGAAAAAGCAGTAGGTGAATATATTTAACCTTAATTCGGAAGAAAAAAATGGAGAAAACAGATATGTAATTGTCTTTTTTTTTTTTCCTAAAAATTAATTTCCTTAAAACATATAGAAATACATTTAAGAAGGATAATAATATATATTATTACTCTCACCTATTAAATACTGTAAGGTAAATAAAAAATAACACTTGAGTAATACAGATTTGCTGCTGTTTTTTAAATTCAAACTGCTAAAATAAAACCATGGAATCCAAGAATTACCCAAAAGTTAGTTTTTGAAAGGACCTTTTGAGATCTCAGGCTACTCGAGACCTATCCAGTTGAGACTGGAAAACCCAAAAGGATAATTTTCCACAATCCACTTGGGCAATGTCCCTCCCAGTCAGGTAGTATCATAAGAACTGAATTTCTGAAGTAATAATTCTTTTGTCAGCTCTACTCATTCTGCACACACACCTTTAGATTTCCTTTATTGCTGTTTATTTTGTTTATGAAAAAGATTTATTTCTGAGATATAAGATGTACTAACTCTATAAGACTGAAGGACTAGAAATGATAAGAGACATTTAGTACCCAACTACAGATATTAATACCTTCATTTTACAGATCACTTAATTTAAGTTGAAAACATTTTTTTTTCTTATGTATCAAGCAACTTGGTGTTCTTCTATTTGTCTAATAAAAGCAATTTAAAGATGCTGATGTTATTAATTTAAATTCAATTCCAGTTTCCATTCAAATGTCATTTGACATAGAAAATGACTAACCTGAAGAAGGAATGTTGTTCATGACTTTTTAACATAATTTAAAAAAACAATAATTGATTTAACTGTATGTCAAACTGTAAAACTGATTAAATATGTATATAGTATAACCTGTTTAGGAAAATATAGTACTACTTTTCTTGTATTGTGCTGAATATGAAGACAACATGTCTCAATAGTTATAAACTATCAAAAATCTAATTTTAGCAAATAACTAAAGCAGTAAAAATGCAAAAGTATGTACTTGAATCAAGGTTTCTTGATGATTGATTTAGATTCTGGTTAAAATAATTGAATTAAATAATTTCAGTTAAGCCTGTCCACCTTTGGAAAGAGGATGGATATTTAGAATACATTATTTTGTAGAGCACCATGTTAACAAGATGAAAAATTCTCTGAATTTTTTGAGGAGATATCCTGTAACTATGAGGACCCCAGAATGCCCACAAGGAAAACAATTTATGTGACATTACAGTACTCGGGGGAGTATCAATTTGGAAGTTACCTAATAGATTTTTATACATTTCTTTTCTTTTTTGTTTTGTCTAGTCTGATATAAATGCAGTCATTTCCTCTACCACATTTCTGTTAGCAATTGAGTTAAGAACATATCACAACTGCCATGCAAATTCAACTCCGTGGATCTAGACTAGTATCCTCACTTTGACAATAGATAGCGCCAGTACTTCAAAAAAAGTGAAAAAATTCAACCCCACACACCACAGCATGTTTAACAGATGAGCTACAAATCTGCCAGTTTAGGGTTAAATTTGTAAGGTCTGTCATCATTGCAAATTGCTTTCCTTAGACAGCCAAATGTCTAGTCTTTTCTTGCATGTTTGCTATCAGTCCTGACTAGACACAGCTGAAATGACTGAGGAAACCATGCAGCCCTTGTTGCGTGCAACATGAGGAGCACATACGGCAACAGACATGTGCGAAGGGGCTGCAGAGTTACATCACCGATGCTCCCTGCAAAAGCACGTGAATTTTGCGCTGAGGTTAGTGTGTCATGGAAACAAATATTTCTAAGCAATTAAGCTTCACTGTATTTCAATATCGTGCAGTTATCCTTTTTTAAAGTGATGTTTGTTATTTCCCTTTTATGTGATGAAAGCTCTGTCCTATGATATTTCTTTATAGTACCCATTTCTGTCATATTGCCTCTCATTAACCACCTGCATAAAACCACCAGTCCTAAGATAATTTTCTCCCTTTTTATGGCATCTCTCCATGCCTCATATCATATTTAGCAGGTCAGACCACAGCCTTGGACTACCCTTGGAAACTCAATCTAGTACCCGGAGACTGGTTCCTTAGCTGCTCTAACACATTGGCAACCACTACCTGAACAAATACAAGTGTTAAGTAGTTTCATTATAGACTCAAGTATATTGCATTTATCTATTTTGTTGCTTTTGTATTTTCTCATTTTTCTCCATGCAATACTAACTCTTTGCCTTGTCAGAATTTAAGAAGGCCTGCTACCTTTTTATTCTATCATTTTTTGTCTCTAAAAGTTTTGATACTCTAAAAAGCTTGATACTGTGATATACTCAGCTTGTTTCTATAGTGGAAACCTAAGGTGAAGATGGAACTAACAGTCTTTAGGGTAGGAACACATTTAAATCAGAGAGAAGAGGAAATAGTTTCAAGAATAACCCTTTGGTTAAGACCAATAATCAGATTTAGTGTAGATACAGTCATTTTGAAAGTAATGAATGAATCTAAGAGTCATTGTCCTGTCCACTTACAGGGTTCTGAAAAGAAAATAAAGCCTTTACAATGGTCACCTTTCCTTTCTATTTTGTCTTTTCCTTTCACAAAGGAAGCAGTTGATAGTTTATGCCTGCTGCCAGCAAGAATAAACTACCACCCACTTTGTTCGTGACAGCAGAAATCAACATCAAGTGGAAAGTGACTGTGTACAGGATGACTGATCCCTTTCAAGGTTTCTTTATCTTATTTCTGGGCTGCTGCTGGGGGACAACAAATTGCCTCTTTTGAACAATTGGCACTAATTGACATCCTAGTTGGCAGTCTAGAGGCTGAGCACAGAACAGAGGCTTGAATGGGCATGGTGCCTGAACTGACCTGCCATTAGAAGTTATTTCTGCTGCAAGAACTAAAACACACTTATGAAGGACATGGGGAAACTCACACTGAGACTATTTCTGCTACATCTGTTTTCTGAGAAAAAAAAAAAGAGATGCATGTCCAGACCTGTCATTTCTACAGCTTTAATAGCCCTCAGTTTACTAAAAAAGTGTTCACTATACCCTTTCTTGCTATTCATAAAAAAAAAAAAAAAAAAAAGCATACAATAAAGATTTATTAGCCTGTCTCCACATTTTATTCAATACCTCAGGTTAGTACCTTCCCAATAGAAGAATGCTTTCTTTGAAAAAATTGCTGAAAATAACCTTAAAAATTACCAGAGATTTTGTGATATATTTGAACAAATGATTTTATCTGAGATTTTTTCTTTTGTTTTCAATAATCAATTGAAATTTTTTTGGCAGTTTTTGCCATCATAAACTAACTAATCACATCTCTCTTTAATCACTCTTATTCCCTATTTTAATGAAATATTAAACTTATCTGTTACTGATCTCCAGACTCTACCTCTGTTAATGTTTTCATTTATATTACTATGCCAGGAAGATTCATTTAACACTGAACCATTTCACCTAAACATTGCTTAGACCCACAGACAAAAAAGGTTCCAATCCTAAGACTTATTGTCAAAATACATTAACAGTACTAAAGAAAAAATTAAAATTATTTCTTCTAAGTCACGTAATTGGCCTATGTCTAAGCCAAGAATAGATAAATAGTTCTCCTGACCATGATGTCAAACTGCTCCATTTTCTGAAGTTGTCACAGTGGACCAGGAGATATTTCAGATCTGCAATTGTTTATTTTTAAGCATTTTATACCTGGAGTTATTGCAAAACCTGCCTGGATGCAGTCCTGGGCAACTTGTGCTAGGTGAACCTGCTTTGGCGGGGCAGTTGGAGTAAGTCCCTTCCAACCCCTAACATTCTGTGATTCTGTGATTTTCCCATGGTGAAAGCTAACAGCAGCTATGGCAGACAACAGTCACACCAAAATACCTATCACGTCAAAGTAATGGAGGATTCTGCAAGCAATTATTGATTTTGTACTGCTGCATATTTCAAATAGACTTTATTGGTATTTTGTTGCTTTTATTCTATTTTCTATGAATCTTTTCACCATGAAAAATGCTATTGCATATTTTTTCTAAGCACCATTTGCTCCATTACCAAGGTCTAAGCGGCAGCTCCCCATGTGCTCTAGCAACACAAAACAAAAGCCAAACAAAAATGGTCCCAAGACTGAAAGAAAACACCTTGTAAATACATTGTGAATGCAATTGTTTTGGAATAATGATTATGCTGTCAATGTCTTAGATTAATGAACTCTTTCAGACGGCGTAAAAAGAGAGTGATTAAACTACTGATTTCCTATTCACTCTGCAAAACCATTTCCTCCTAGTATCAAATCCTTGGAAGTAGCTATTTCATGTCTTTCAAAGTAAATAAGGCCCCTGTAACACTGCACATAGAGGACCACTAAATGAATTTGCTAATGAAATGAATTATCTTGTAAAACACTTTTGTTTTAGTCAAGGATGACATTGCATGTCTTACTTATTGTTCATAGTGTGTTTCTTAAATGCCATTCAGGGCTTTACCCAGTAAGTATAAATCACATACATAGTCCCATAGGATTCAGCGAAGAAAGATGAGTTTTCCATGATGTCCGAACCAAGATTCATCATTATTAGACTTCAGATCAGACAAATAATGATATTGTAGACAAAGGAACATATCCTTGACTATGGAGAAGCAATTAAGTCTCAAAATTTGGGGAACAAATCTGATTGCTTAAACTGTTTTATAGTTTAGTTATTATAATTTTTTGCTGTATTTATATATGGATAATTTTGTGATTGAGTATTTATGTTGCTGTGGAAGGATAAAGAAGAAAGGATGAAGGATTTCCAGAGGATAAAGAAAAGAAGAATGTGATTTCCAGAAGAAATGTTAATAATTTTTTGGTTTGTCTATAAATAACCATCGAAATTCATGGTTCTCTTTTAGAATTCGGACCACTTACTTCATGATATATGGTAACAGTCAAAGCATTTAAAAAATGCAATTGCTTATTGCATGAGAACTTTGAAAAAATAACTCTTCAGTGCATATCTCCCTCTTGCCTTTGCTCATCTCTCTAAAATGATAATTTATGTTTCAGTCTTCTTAACATCATGTGACACTGATAGATACTAAAAAGACAGGCTGAAGTAATCACAGTTGTTCCCTTCATTGTCATCTCCTATGCGCCTTTAATGGTATATCACAGCCTGTCCTCATATTCCAACATATAACAATACCCTTCCCCTTGTCAAGATGCTCTTAGCACATTGGGAGATAACAGTGTGCATACAGCATATTATATAAAAGTGGGAACTACTCATCGTTATTCTCCATCTTTAAAAGGGAAAACTGAAGCATGTGACTCAGCTTTTGGATTTACATGAGCATATAGCAATAAGGCTTTATGGATGGCATGTTAAAATAATTGAAACATAGCCTAACATTGGCCTCAGTTTCAAGATATTTGTGCAAGCTTTGAAATTACTGATACTCTTATTTACTTCTGTTTATTTCTAATCCTTTAGAATTCTTGTAGCTGAGTTTACAGTTTTGCTGACAGTATGCAATCTGGCCTACAGACATTACCTTGCAAATAACTATGGAATCTAAGCCATATGATAGAAGTTTAAATTCAGTGTCTCCTTCAAGTTAGATGTAGAATAATTATGTACAGTTTATTGTGAGTTAGAGAATGAGAAATGGGTGCCTTAGATAATTCTAGGTAATAAATTAGTAAAAAAAAATTGAAATAAATTTTATTATTTTACATAATGACCTCATTTCATACAACAACTAGAATGCTCAGAGGTTAAAGAATCAGCTAGCCCAAAATATTTCTCCAAATGTAACCATAAGCACATTACCAGAAGAGACTAGAAGGACAGATGACACTTCTCTGATATACTTTCCAAACTTCTGTAGCTCAATGATGTTCTAAGTCAGAGGCGTTATCTTGTTTCATAGAGGGTGGTGGTGGGAGGAGAGAATATAAACTCTTCTATGAGTTTCTTTCATGGCTTTGTCATTACCTGTAGGTTGGAGCACCTGTAGTGCCTTGTGACTGCATGTCCCACAGCTTCACTGAGCCCTGACTGCCTCCTCTACTGTATGTTTCTCACCCTTCTACCTTCAAAAATCCCATTCCTTTCCTAGGAGCAGCAGTAAGGTTTACTTTTAACCTTCCCCATTTCAGTTATGACTTAATTTCTTTCACATCTCTCACTCCTCTCTTTTTGATACTGATGAATTCTAACCTATTTAGTTCAGAAGCAATTCCACACATTTCAATATCCCTCTTACACCTCTCCACATTTCCAATTCTACTACATCTTTTCTGAGATAAAGGATCAGCACTGCATATAGTAGTCAAAGTGTGGGCATAGCATGGTTTGTGAAATAGTATAATGATATTTTCTATTTTGTTCAAATTTGTAAGTATTCAGAATATTAGAGTACTTTTGACAGCTACAGAGCACTGAGCCAATGTTTTCAATGAATTATCTGCCACCTCTTAATAAAAAAACCCAACATCTAATTCACATACATAGTCCATCCAGTCTTTCACATTAAATATTTCACTTTTCCGCTTCTGTCCTCAGTATATTTGGTCAGCGTTATGTTGCCCTAGTGCAGCTTGAGAAATGAATAGTAAGTTTTTAATTAAAATTTGTGGAACTGGGCTGTATAACCTCTGCCAAAATAGCTCCTACTGGATGACATGAGTAGCAAGGTAATAAAATATGTGAACAAGAATATTACAAAAGAAGTCTTTATCACAAAGAGGAAAAATGCCACAAACATTTATGACATTCTGAATTACTGCTTGGACAGAGCATTCATATGCAAATAAATACTCTTTAAGTAAATAGAGTCAAACAGAGTAAATGGGAGAATATGAGTAGTCAACATCTAGCCAAGAGAATAATTTAAAAATCATAAAATCATTACAAAAGCGCAAACAATGAACAATAGAGGAATACTCTGGCTTAAAGACCTTAAGATCCATTAATCAGAATGGACAATTGTTGATCCTTTAAGCTTGAAATGGGATTTTATTTTGGCAGAACAACTTCAGATAAAGTAGGCACAGGAAATAAACAATCTTGTATTTTCTCATACAATCTATTGCTAACTCCTTTTCAAAACTCTCACCATTTTTCAGAGAATCATAGAATCATAAAATTGTTTGGTTCAAAAAGACCATTATGATCATCTAGTCCAACCATAAACCTAGCATTACCAAGTTCACCATTAAAGCATGTCCTCAAGTACCACATCTACACATCCTTTACGTACCTCCAGGGATGGTGACTCCATCACTTCCCTAGGTAGTCTGTTCCAATACCTGACAACTCTTTCAGTGAAGAATTTTTTCCTTATATCCAACCTAAACCTCCCCTGGTGCAACTTGAGACCATTCCTTCTTGTCCTATCTCTTATTATTTGGGAGAAGAGACCAACACCCACCTCACTACAACCTCCTTTCAGGTAGTTGTACAGAATGATAAGGTCTCCCCTCAGCCTCCTCTTCTCCAGACTAAACAACCCCAGTTCCCTCAGCCGCTCCTCATAAGACTTGTTCTCCAGGCGCTTCACCAGCTTCATTGCTCTCATTTGCACACACTCCAGCACCTCCATGTCCTTGTAGTGTGGGGCCCAAAACTGAACACAGTATCTGAGGTACAGACTTACCAGTGCCAAGTACAGGGGCACAATCACTTCCCTACTCCTGCTGCCCACACTATTTCTGATACAGGCCAGGATGTTGTTGGCCTTCTTGGCTGTCTGAACACACTGCTGGCTCATGTGCAGCTGGCTGTTGATCAGTACCCCCAGGTCCTTTTCTGCCGGGCAACTTTCCAGCCACTCCTCCCCAAGCCTGTAGCGTTGCATGGGGTTGCTGTGGCCGAAGGTGGCCGAAGGGCAGGACCCAGCATATGGCCTTGTTAAACCTCATACAATTGGCCTCAGCCCATCAATCCAACCTGTCCAGATCCCTTTGTAGAGCCTTCCTACCCTTAAACAGATCAATAATTGGGGGCCCAAATTAAATGCCTTTATGCCAATGCACCTAGCATGGGGAATAAACAAGAAGAATTGGAA
>NW_010340445.1:0-12880 GCF_000700745.2 Antrostomus carolinensis
ATTTTATTTTATTTTATTTTATTTTTAGTAACTCTTTTTTACTGATCGATTGAGTATAAAATAAGATGACAATAACCTGCTTGTTTAATAGGATATTGGAGGAAATAGCACTTGTTCTATTCTTGGCTTGTCCAATAAGCATCTCTGTAATGGTGCATGATAAGTTCCTTATGATGTTTGCTTATTATCTGTCTGATCTGCTTTCCAATTCAAGAAGGAGGTCTTTAGATAGATGACAAAGCCTTGAGTCATACTGACTTAAATCTCCCGTGGAAAGGCATTATCTTGTGCGAGCTCTGCTTCACACTTTGAAAAATTGTGTCGTGTTAACCCCATGACACCTTCATTCTGCATAATGTCTGTTTTGCCAGAAAATCAAAACAGTGTCCATCAGGGAATATTTTATCAGCTTCATTGCTCAAATCTTCAAGGAGAAGCTTCAATGGAACATAAAGTGTAACCAAGAGTAGGTGGTACTGTGAACATCTGCAGTTCGAGAAGAATCTGCTGTTGAGGGAGACGTGTTCCCCTCGTGAGTGTTTCAGTCGATGTGTAGGATGCCTGAGTAGGTGTTTTCAAGCTTTAAATCAGCTCTCTTTGTATTCTGCTGGCTCTGCACGACTGCAAACTGCCTGTGGACAAGCCAGGTGGAAGGCAGTAGCAGACCCAATATTGCAAATGATGATTGTGCTATTCCCTGACCCACAGGAAATTTAAGTCAAGTGACTTTTGAGTCTGGACCAGTCTTTTCCACTTTAAAATCCTCTTTTTTCTTTTTTTTTTTCCCTTTTGCTGTTGCTGTAGATATTCTGGCAGTCCTGTTAACCGATGTACTGCTGCTCTTACAAGAAAAGGACCAAAAATACACATTTGCATCAGTGGTAGGTATTGTTCTCTTTATTTAATACATTCACTTAGAGGATTTATGAAGAAAGTACAGAAGAAATACAGTTAGAGATCTCAGATACTTGTTATGGTAGCTTCAGAGGAAAATTAAGTTAATAAACCAGACAACTATTACAGAATGACTTTTTCTGAAGCAGTTCTGGTACTTGTTGGATCCCTCCCACTGTCTCTTAGTGCAAAATAGTGTTCCCTTATATCAGCCTGTTCTGGCTGCCACATCTCCTGTGGTTTTCTGATGCCCCGAGTGTGTTCTGAGGTTTACTCCTCCTCCTTTTCTTGTGCCGTGACTTTCCCTTTCAACGAACTTTGTTAGGCTGCTATTTTATACAAGTCATATATGTTAAACATTCCTGAACTGTGCTTTGAAAGGCAGCTGCAAGTAAGGTCTGTTTCTGCTGTGAAGGGGAAGAATCTTCCATTTCAGTTAGGTCATAGTAGCCTAAAATTTACTGAGGGCAGAGAACTTTCCTGAAGTAAATGTAATAAGCACTAAATGCCAATGTAATTACTGCAGCACTCTAGAACACTCAGTGGATTTACTTTCAAGGACCTTTCCACAGGTTTCCTCAGAGCAGTTATCGTGTACATTTTGTCCTGATCTAGTTCACTTATGGCTGTAAGAGAAACACTAACAGAGAAACTATTTTATGTAATTGTTTTCTGGGATGTATTTCTTTTCAAGACATTAACATTAGAGCTGAATTCTAATGGCCAAAGCTATTTTGATGACCTCAGGACTGTAAAAGCAACTGCTTTTCAAATTACCTTTCTTCTAATGCACAGAATGGGGATACTTTCAGAAATCAGGATGGCTGGAAGTTGTCTTCTCTTGAACAGCATTAGGTGAATCTTTGAACAATAGTTCATTTTATGACACTGACTCTGATAGACTAATTCTGCCCTGTTTTCCAAAACACATCTGAGCTGTGAGCAGAAGAACAAGTTCATAGAGGGGAAGAACATCCTGTTAATGGACAGTGTCTCCACTGTGTTGTGGCAGTTCTCCATGTGACTACTGCTGCTTTGAGAGAAGTGTGAGTAGCTTACATCGAGGCTGAAGCATTGTTCCCAAGAGAGAAGAGCATGCATGCATGTTCTTAGTCAGTATGGCTGTTCCAGTGCAGGGCCATGCCCTCATTTATATGTCCTTAGTAACTTTTCTGTGAGCACATATCACACAGCTGCTTGTGACAGTCCCCAAAAGCTGATCCCTGCTGCACTGTCAGGTTTTTCCCCTCCAGTAACATGCTCTACAGTTGTAGACTGATCAGGTTTTTTTGGCATCTTTGTATGTATTACAGTTCATTTGAAATTTAGATATCACTTCTCCATAGATAAATCAAACAAGGGAGAGGAGCAAACAGATCTGCTCAGTGATTCTGTTTGCCCAGTGACCTCTGTTCGTGGCTTGAATTGCAGTACAGCTGCTCAGAGAAGTTGGCAAAACCTAGTGTTCCTGTTTCACAGTTCAGTTTTCTTCTCGTCACTAGGTTATGCTGTGAAGGTCCAGCAGCAACAAACCCTAAAGAACATGTATAATGTAGTGCAATAAATTACATTTTGTTTTACAGGACTCTAAACCACCAGTTATCTCATTGCAAAAGCTGATTGTAAGAGAGGTAGCTAACGAGGAAAAGGCCATGTTCTTAATTAGTGCTTCCTTAAAAGGACCAGAAATGTATGAAATTCACACAAGCTCGAAAGAGGAGAGGAATTCCTGGATGGCACACATCCGCAGAGCTGTGGAAAGGTAAATTATGATGGAAAGCTGGAGCTTGATTTCTTGCTCATCTGTCTTTTCTTTATAGGACTCATAGGTGGAAATTTATTGTAAAAATACATTTGACTACCCCTAAACTTTCTTTGTAAGACTGCAGCATGTGATTCTGTTTGTTGGGAAGAAACCACTCATCAAGATTCAATAAAAATCAGCCAAATACTTTATTCTGCTTTTTTTAAAAAAATAAACTAAAAACTGGGTTCACTGGTGTCAAATGCAACGGGGCTTTGGATAAGGGAGGAAGATGATCTTTAAGGTCCCTTCCAATCCTAACCTTTCTATGATTCTGTAAGATTGACACACGAGATAACTTAAAACCATCTCAGGATTCAACCTGAAGCTTTTTCGTAGGATGTGGTTATTATCTAATGTTCAAATCAAACATATATCTATCTCCCCCTTTGTACAGCTGTCCTGATGAAGAAGGAGGAACATTTAATGAACCTGAAGCAGAGAGGAGACTGGCTGAAGCACGAGCTGCTAAGTTAAAAGATTTTCAAGGTAATGACTTAGTTATTATATATTCCATGAACTGCTTCTCGGCAGCGTTTGTGATTTATGACTGTCTTATTCTTTTATCACATGATGTGAACAAGTTTCTCCTTCATAAGTCTTTCAAGGTAGTGCAAGATTATATAGATACAGTTAAGTTAAATAAGTCTAATAAGCTTTGTATGCTCCATGAGTTTTCCCATTAACTGTTAATTACATCTCTGCATTTGATGCTCTGACATAAAATGAGTGATCATCTTCCAAACTGAACGTTGTGCTCTGACAGTGATTAGGAAGGCAGACCTGAGTTTGTTTCTTCCTTTAGAGCGTTTGAACATGAAAGATGACCTGATTATGCAAAGTCTAACTGAGAAGCAACAGATTTATCTAGAAATGTCTGAAATGAATGGGTTTGAAGACCATTCCCAAGGATCCCGATCTAGGCTGCTTCTTCGGGGGGATATCTCAGAAAACCTGCAGGGAGAGGCGATTCTGAAGTCTGCAGTGACGGAAGGTAAATGTGATGTGGGGATGTGAACGCGTCCAGTCAGATAGCACATCAGAGCTAAGTGCAGATGCTGAAAATCATCCTGTATTAACATAATATTTTTATGTAACACTCATCAAACTTATTCTCAGAACCAATCTGCAAGATAGGAAATGTGCACCTGAGTTTTTAGGTAGAGGACCTTCTTCACAGCTTGGGGGTTTTTTTAATTTTTAAGGATCAACCAGTGGAGCCTTAGGATGAGTCTTACTCAGATGGGTAACAGCGCTCTAATAATACACCAGTCCTGAAATATAATATTATGTGGGGGTTATAGATTAAAATAGAATATCTAAAGATAGTATATTTAGAAAGAAAATAAGCACAAACATAATTTTTATTTGGAAAAAAAAAGAAACCAAAAAAACCGCCAAAAATCCCAACCAAATAAAGCACTCGAGGCTTGATAATCTAACTTGGAATCAAGGAAGACATCATCTTTATATGTGCAATATGAAGAGCCTGTTATAAAGAGCTAGTGATGAAGGAAAATTCATCTGTACTGCAGGAAATCTCTCAAACTGCCTGATCTTTTAATGTACTTGATGGTTTCATTTATTTATTTATTTTGCTGGTAGGATGCATTTGTCTTTCTGTGTAGTCGTGCCTATTTACATGACATGTTCTTCTCTTTCCTAGCTGAAAATCTCCAGAACCTTATCTTCACTCACTTAGGCAGTGGGTCCTGTCAGCCTGAAGATGGCTCTGGGTCGGGACTCCCCAGGAGAGCAGAGACCTTTGGAGGATATGACAGTAGTCCTTCAACATCAAATAAAAGTAAGAAAGGGACCATTCAGCATTCTGCTGAGCTGCTTGGCTCTTTGCTGTGTTTCTCTGTGTAGAGAATGAGATAAGAACGATGAGTTTAGTGAGGCTCTGATATAAGGAAGCTTCACCAGGCTCTAAGAGGAGGATAAGAGCAAGTTTGTGGTATTAGCATGTTGTATCTTTTGCTTCTGATGCCAACACTAGAGAGCAGAGTAGGGCTCTCAGTTGGTGTTATGCTCAGGGCATTATGATAACTCATACTTTCTAATTACCATCATCCCACACACAATTTTAATTTTGTTGAAAAAAATAAGTTTGACCTGAAAACCTAGGGAACTTTCATTGCTTTTATTACTGAACCATGAAAATGTTTTTCCACTTTCTTTTGTATCTGCACAGTCACTAAAGGGTTGCTGAATCCTTAGGTAATACAGATTGTTCTTTTGGCACAGATGCTTTGGCAGTTTAATAATGAAATAAGTGGAAATACTAGATAATATTTATCTCCATTTTGCTTCTTGCATTTATTGAAAAATAAAATGGTGTTTATTTCACTGGTTGTGAATCTCTAGAATACTTTGTTGTCTCTGAAAGGCTCTATATATCTGTCACACTATAGGTGCTTTCTACAGTATGGTTTCCATCTCCCCTTCTGCGTTTACAGTGGTGCTGCTTTGAATAGAATTTTTCCACTATCAAGTATTCCATGTTATGAGCTGGCAATTCTGGTAGCCACAGATTATAATTTTCATGCACACATTGTGGTTGCTTCACTTAAAATAGCATCATGTAATTTGAACTTACTCTGCCTGTTTATCTCAACCCACTCTCCTGAAGTTTTTATACTTTTTTTGAGCGGTTCCACTCGTCACTGTTGTCTCCTCTTCCACTTTGACTCAGCACAGATAAGCCCTGCAGCTCTATATTGATTCAAACTTCAAAGTCACAATTTTTTTCTGCTTGCTCTGTTATGCAGTGAGTTTTCACAAGCACTTTGCTGGTCAGAGCTACTCATACTCCACTCTTCTTCCAGGTGGTAGTTTTAGGAAGAATAGTGGTGGTGACCAGAGACCATGGGACTGGAAAGGCCCTGCAGCAAGTTCAGATGTGCAACTCCATGACCTCCCTTCTGATGTAGAAGAAGGATCCCAAACCGTATGTTGGGCTTATGTGTGATTTAAATGCATCGTGCTCATGCTCCTCTTCAGAACGGTGATGCAGAACACATCTTGCAAAGCTAAAAGTCACAATAGCTGGTAGGGCTGGACTGTGACAGAGTTGTCTGTCAAATTACTAGACTCTACTAAGGACGTTTTGTGGGGCAAGTTGATAGCTTTGCACGTGAGAGGCATGATCATTTGGGTTTATATTTGTTCATTTGATGCTATCCCATTAACACTAACTTTAATCACCGTGCAGCTGTTTCAGCCTGGCCTCTAATTTAAGTATTTTTGATACGTGTCCTTCAGTGTATGGGAGCAATCTCTGCTCCAGCAGTAAACCCTCTTCCCTAATGAGATGAACCCTTCTAGCTTGTTCTGGCAGCACTAACAATGCTCAACAAGTATCTCTAGCGCAGATGTTGTTCTTGGCTTTTTTTACAGAGTGATGTAACGAGGCTGGAGGACAGCAGTGGTTTTCAGCCCACCATAGAGTCTCAGGTATGTTACTTCTGCTGTTAGGAAATCCAATGGGAAATAACCATATTCTAATAACAGCATGCAAAACCAAACCAACCAACCAACCCAAAAAAAACCCCCACCAAAAAACTCACTATTCTTAGTGTCTGTGGAACCACAAGCACATTAACAGCCTGTACCTTATGACTCTAATGCATTATGAATGCAGAGATAAAAGTCCTATTAGAAAACAAAGATGAGTTCTGGGTATGTAGACACACATTTCAAAGAGCTGGGTAACTGCTTTTCCTGCATCTTTGGAGGGATTGTGTGTTCTCAGCTCACTGGCAAAACTTGCCTCTGAAACTCCCTGTGAGTGCGCTACCTGTGCAGTGATTCAGCACTGGAGCATGGGAGGAAGTGATCATCAAATAGCTCACATGAAGAAAACTGATGATGAAGTTTGCTGCCTGGAATCCCAGTGACATTTACTGGGCACTGATTTGTGTCTGTGCAAGGACTAATATACTGAAATTCATCGTGCCTGCCTATGGCTCTATGGGCTGTTACTGTGTTAGATAGAGTACTCTTGTAGCTGTGCTTCTGTTTTTGTACAGATACTATTGATTGTGTTCACTGTTTAAAAAAAAAAAAAAAGCCTTAGGCATCAAACCAGAGCTCTGTTCCAGTATCTAATGTCTTTTTTTCCTCATTCTGCCTCTTGTCCTCCTCAGCTTGTCCAAAGGATACAAACACTGTTACAGCTGCTCTTCAGTCTTCAGGTAAACCACTATTTACTATCCATGAGGTTTGTTAAGCATAAAATGTAATAAAATTTATGCAGGTATGGAGAGGAGCTACCTTGAGAATATCCCCTAAAGCTAGAGTGAAGTGCAGAATTTAAGACCTGAGACTCAAGGAAACAAACACTGTGTCTGGTATTTTGAAGGAAGTGTTAGATCTGTCGTCTTAACTAATTGTTTCCTTTTTCCTGCTCACTTAAAGGCAATTCTTTTGCTGTTTTGAACTCTTGGCTGCTCTCCATGCTCCTTTCTTCTTTAAATTGTTGATATACACAGGTGTGTATGCATTAGCTGTTTTTACTGTAGCCTTATAATCAGCAATATTTTGACTGATTTGATTCAGAGGAATAGTTGTAGCTGCAAGAACTGTTAATTTTGCCATGTGTGAGCATTATTTGCTGAGCCATCTTTAGTATTGTGTCAGTCACAATGGGCTGACCAACCTGGAAGTTCGATCTGCTCTTGAAGACAAAAGTCTCTGATCTAATCTGGTAGATGCTTTTGTTCAGCTGTGCATGTTTTGATACTCATGTGCCTTACACTGAACTTCTCATTTCCCCTCCAGGCAGTGATATCTCAGCAGGACAGCTACATTGAGATGCAACGAGCCACCATGATAGACCGGGAGAAGCAATACCGGCTGCAGTCTACACGAGGCAATCTGCTGCTAGAGCAGGAGAAACAGCGGAACTTTGAAAAGCAAAGAGAAGAACTGATGAACGTACAGAAACTTCAGAACCAGCTGAAGCTGGAGCAGCAGCGCCTGGAACGGGAGAGGAGTCGGCAGCAGAGGGAGTTTGAAAGGACAGAAGCTCGGCTGCAGGAGCGTGAAGAGGAGACTCGGCAGCTGAGAGAGAAGTTGAATCAAGAGAGGGAAGAACTCGAGAGGCAGCGAGAGGCCTATCAGCATGACCTGGAGAGACTGCGGGAAGCTCAGAGAGCAGTCGAGAAAGAGAAGGAGCGTCTAGATCAGCTGAGGAAGCTGAAGAAGCAGAACACGGTGTCAGGCACGTTCTCCCCAGAAATGGGACAGGTGAGGAATTCCTTTTCTTGGAGTTTCATCTCTGTTACCATGCTTGCCTCTGAAGGTAGGTTGTCCTTTCTGCAGAACTAACCCATGTTCGCTTTTCACTGAGCTCCTTAAACCATCATCTGAAATAGCTGGTGATGGCTCCTGTCAGAGAAGTCAGAGCTTGGCAGTGCCCCAGTGTCTGTGACATTCCACCCAGACATTTGGTAATGAGAATATATATTTTTTTTTTAAATGTAGAAATAGAGAATAAGTTATTTTTGAACGTGAGGATTTCTTAAATACAGGCACTGCCCTTTTGCAGGCAGGTGATTGCAGAAAGTGTACTCCACTGGTAGCATTTTGTACAGTTGATTTCTAAAATCATTTCCTACGTTTCAAAATGTGAAGGCTGGGGTCTGATTAAATGGCCTCATTTGTTACTGTCTGAAAGTCCATCCTGTCATCACCTAATGCATTATACCTTTGCTAGGTGCAATACTAAGAATTCTGGAGCTGCTGAGGATTTTTCAGTGCTCAAGGACTTTGAATCTTGCTCTCCTTCTGTTTACCAGCATGCTTCAGGCTTCATCTGACCCGTTTATGCTCTCAGGGCTGAGGGTGGTCTCTCCTTGTTGTATCTGAGAGGGCAAAAATAACCCATTGGACTTACAATGCTTTTTTCCTCACGCAGAACCAGATGCTAAGTCATTCTCTCAGCTTCAATGGAGAAGGGGTGGAACCATCTCTACCTGTCTCAAAAACCTCTGTGAGAGTGAGTGTCTCTGGGATGGATTACCTGGAACGGCCAGACTTGGTTCGTAGGGACAGTACCACCCTGGAGAACCGTCCGGTTCTTGCGTTGAAGAATGAAGTGCCAATCCATCTCCTGAGTGCAACTAATCAGATACAGAAACCAGCTGCAGTCCAGCAGCAGATTCCTACTAAGCTGGCCACGTTTACCAAAGGAAGCAAAGAGAAAAGTGGGAAGAACAAAGCATCTCATAGGACAGACAGTTCAGGTAGGTGCATTTAAATGTGTTTTTGATCTCTGCCAGCATCACAGGGAGACACAACACTGTAGTTTAAACCTCTGGCTACACGTGTGGAACCCAGAAATTAGTGTGCTATGAATTGTTAGTGTGCTTACTGCAGTGAGTAGGCTCTTCAAATCCTTAAATTAGGAGTTACATGTGTATACTATTTAAATTGGAAATATGATGTTGCAGATGTAGTTGTGTAATCCAGCAGGACAGAATGATGGTGAGTGTTTGTAAACCTGGATGTAAAAATCTTCTTGCATAACTGTGGTGTTAAAGGAAAATAGCAAATGTTTTGCTTGTTCTGTGTGAGTGAAATGTTTTGAGGCTGGCTTAACCTTCTCTTACTGTCTGTCCAGAGTTGTAATGACATTGAATGCGATGCCTTTCTTAGCACCAATCAGTCATTACATACAGATTTTGAGACCAGAATTGAGGGGCTGTGTGTGTTGTAGAGTTGAAAGGGGCTAATTTTGTCAGAAATAGAAGCGAGTAAAAATACAGTCACCCTATCATGGTGTAATTTCTGCTGCTAACTGCTAGGTACTAAAGTAGTGATCTCTGCCAATGACAGACACAGTCAAAACCACTTTTTCTCTACTGTTTAAAATAGCCTTACAGCCAGCTTAGGAGAATGGCTTATAATTTTAAGTTACAAAATTATCTTTTTAGCTTTGTATAGGATTTGGATTTGGCAAGTTTACCCGTCACTTGGGCTTACACTGCTACAGCAGACTCGGGGCCAAAGCTGTCTAGGGAGAGGAGGGGGAAAGTCTTCTGTGCACTGTAGGAATGTCTGTCTCCGTTGTGCCTAAAGTTTAGTGTAATTACAGACTTGCTTATGTTTTTGCACATAAATGAAACCTGATATCCTCTTACCCTGAATACCAAATGCAGGTAAATGGGAAAATAAAGCTTCTAATATCACATTTCCTCAATTTTATTTTTTAATAGCTTTTATGAAATGATCTCTGCAGTGGAAATGTACTTAATGGTGTTTTTCTGGAATTTATGTGAAAGGTAGAAAACAAATATATTGGCCCCTATTCTCTCACGAGCATTAGTGGATGCATGCTTATGTAGATCTTAGAATAAAATAGAACAAGACTTTCTGTACCAGAGGCAAAATACTGTGTATTGAATCTGGGTTTTGTGGCGTGTAAGGAATGTGCACTGAGAAGAGTTCTTTGGATCCCGAGTAACGGTTTCTTGAATTGCTTTTATTGTTGGAACTAAGAAACTTGACAGGCCGTAACACCAGGATCGATGTACTCTGCTGCTGAGCAGCTGTGAGACAGATGGAGAGCAGAGACAAAAGTTTGTCACAGTTCTGCCTGTTAAAAGCAGCACCAATAGCCGTTGCTTTTTGAATGCTAAGGACAAAGATTTTTTTTCTCTGCTGTGCTTTATAATGCTGGGTTTTAAATCTGCCGTTGTCAGGGGCTGCTGGTGGCTGAATTAGGAGTCCTCAAGGAAGACAAAAGGGAAAGTATTCACGGTCTAAACAGCTGAAGAGAAAATTTAAGTAACTTTCAACAGCAGCACCAGCTGATAGAGCAGCTTCCGTGGTTCACAGAATCACAGAATGGTTGGGTTGGAAGGGACCTCTGGAGATCATCCAGTCCAACCCCCCTGCCAAAGCAGGTTCACCTAGAGCAAGTTGCACAGGGCTGCATCCAAGCAGGTTTGGAATATCTCCAGAGATGGAGACTCCACAACCTCACCGGGAATCCTGTTCCAGTGCTCTGCCACCCTCATAAAGGGTGACAGGAAAAAAAAAATCATTACAATGAAGATCTAACGCATTACCAGTCTCTGAGTTTAATCACAGCAGCTGAGACACCTAAACAATGAGAGATAATTTAGAACTGATACAGCAGAGAAATCCCCCTGCAAATAAAACACTGAAAATTTTGACAAGACAAACATAAATGGGAAATAAGGCACAAGTCTGCAAAGGTGTCAATACAGTGGCCCCCAGCATGAAATAAGGACGTTTGTCAAGTACTGCTAGCCTCAGATACTCATTTGTAAAATATTTTCTTTAGCATCTGTTGATCAGAAGCAGCTGCTCCCTCCCAGGCTTGTTGGACGAGAAGAGGGTGTCCTGAGGGGCAGACGATCAGCAAGTCCAGTCCTCCCAAGCAGCCAGACCACTGCATTCCAGCCAGGTACGTCTGGACCAACTTGCATGTCCGTGGAAATGGATCAGGCTGTCGTTGCATTGTCATGAATCTGTCTTCTTCCATTTTTTCCTATAGAATTGTATGGCCCTACAGACGCTCAGCCAGAAGCACTTTCATCTGCCTCAGCGAACCTGTTCAAACCCAATAACGTTCACGTTCAGACCCTGGTGACCTCTCAGCCGAGTCTGTTAAATGTACAAGATGATACCAGCAAAGAAGATGTAATTTTCTTCTAATTGTTCCCATTTAAAGATTAATCTCCTGACATACTGTTTCAAGAACTCAGGCCCCAGTGTTCAACATGACACAGACCTGACAAGGATGTCTTTTCATCCCTGCCCCGTTACTGCTAACAAGGACCAGACCAGGATTACTGTTGGACTCTGGCTACTCTGCCAGCAGCTGAGAATGAGGGCACAGTAGTAACAATTTGCTTTTTAAATTCCCCAAACATGGAAATGTATTGACACATGGCATGGATATACCAATTCAGAGCGTATTAAAATGCTGCCGTTTATTGTGATTTGCTCTTTTTGGAGAATGTACACTCTTTGTGGGCACCATCTTGTAAATTGTTAGAGTTGATGTTGAACCGCCCAGATTTTAATGTAAAAAGTTTTAGTACTAGGCCCCAAAATGGCTGCAAGTTTTTAAATCTGTTTTTCACAGGTACATGGTCAGTAATGGGTTATGTTAATGGTGTGTTGTTGAGTTGAGTAGCAAGCCAGTCTCCTTACAACCAGGCATGACAGATGTTGTGATACCCTCTCAGAGGAGCCAGACTAGCATCTCTGTTTAGTGAATTCAGTGGAGCACATGCTCAGTGGCCAGGTAGAGTGGAAGAGAGAAGGTAAGCTTCTTAACAGCGTCTTCAAAGGTCAGAAGCTCCACCTGCTTGTGGATAAGAAGGGTTGGACATGTGAAAATACACAACAGTAATGAAGAGTTGGACTAAATGCACATTTCATTGATCATGATCTTGCAGTGGGATACCTGTCTCCTTGGAGGCATTGGGTAGCTCTCCATGTTAGTGAGAGAGGTGCCGAGTCCCAAGCAAAACTCATGAGTTGGTTCAGAATGAACTTAGAGACTTGGATTTTGTTCTTTGCTGAAGGCATGTCTGAGAAGCGTTTGAATTCAGTAATTTATTGTCTTGTTTAATCCTAAATTTTCTGCATCTTTTGTTTGTCTGTTAACTTGTTGGGACTTTAATCCAAGTACCAGAAGATATCAAAGCTGCTGTTACTGCAGAGATTTCTCTGTAGCACTGTGTCAGGAATGAAGGGAATAAGAACTGTTTGGTTTTAAAATTAAAAAAAAAAAAGAAAAAAAGAAAAAAAAATACTCTTATCTAAACCTGTGTTGGTTGAGCTGCTTACAGCTAAACCAGCTTTGATACCTCTTGTTAAATGGGTCAGTTCTTAATCATGGGATGGTGATGACAGTAAGTGTTCTGCTCAAAAGGCATTATTCCCCTCCCTTGGTGGTAATTTGCACAGTCATTTTGTTGTACTCTGTTAGCACACTCTGTGTCTCAGTTCTTCATTACACACGTCGCTGAAGGATGTGGATTCCAATGTACATTGAATGTGACCTGTCAGACATATTGTGCACGGGAGAGATTGTTTAGAGGGTATGATTACAGAATTAAAGAAATCAGTATCTTAGAGGTTAAAAACTTGGGTTAATACCTTTCAGAACATGATTGATAATGGGGGGGGGGGGGGGGG
>NW_010340445.1:12903-21077 GCF_000700745.2 Antrostomus carolinensis
AAGTGATGATTTTTATCACCAGTGGATGGAATGCCTGGGCACTTCTCCATCCAGTCGCGTGGCGATTTATCAGGCTCCTCAAATCATGGATGCTCTCTCAGTGGTTAGGCCCTGTGTAATGTTAATAATCTTTAAGGCTGTAACTTCACTTTGCTTGCAAGTTTTAAAGTTATTTCGGTAGTTACAGTGCAAGAAACATTATAAATTTTCAGCAGAAAATAGTTTATTTTCAAGTGGTGATAATTTGGGTTATTGTCTTCAGATAAGAAACTGAAAAATCCAGATTTAGTGTGAGAGGGGAAAGAAAAACTATAAAACACTGAATTGGTCTGAGGGAGCAAGCACTCCTTGCTGGAAACACTTCTTGGATTTAAGGGTCTTTTTCTTTACTAAGTGGTATAAACCTGAAGCAACAGCACCAAGTTCAATGAGAGGAAACTCCAAACCATCCGGCTCGTTACCAGACTGGTGATACTCCCCCAGCCCTCCACAAGTTATTGCTGTGAAATTGGACACGCTTTACTCTAATACCAAAGGACTGCTTGGCAAATCATCAGCGTGGCGGAATTTATACAGATTATCAGTGGCTGGACTGGCAGAAAACAGCCTGGGGAACAGGGTGATTTTTGCCTTGTCGTGATACGATGTTGATGGTGGTTAGAACATAGTTCTACCCTACCTTCATTTTTTTTTGCATTCCTAAAAGATAGGTTGGAATGGAGGCAAATTCGTCTTAAAATCACCTTCTGATCGAGCCAGCATGTGACATCCAGCAGCGATGGATTTTCAGTCAGCTGAGGCGGAGACCCCAGTTCATCTCTGATGCCCGTGTAATTCTCCTGTAAACATGCAGTGAAGCAGCAAGAACGCACAGTATGTTCTCTCCTTCGTGCTGTGGTTTGGGCCACTCCTAGTGAAAACTCTGTGTCCCCCCCCCCCCCCCCCCCCCCCCCCCGTTGCCTTAAATTAACAGGTTTTTAGGAGTTTTAGCCTAAAGCTACTGTTGCATCAGTGGAATAAACCACCTCAACCAAAGAGAGATGTCTCTGGGTATTTGAAAACCATTTTTGGAAACATTTATTTAGTTTAATTTTGTGCCTGTCCTGAAGTATGGGAGAGTGTTCTGTGGACTGAAGGGGTTTATTTGGCTACTTCATTATTCTTCTGTGCAATGAATGAACTTGGATCTAGAACAGTGGCATCTGGAAAATAAAGTCTGCAGTTAAGTCTCATTTTTAGTGTTCTAAATTAAGCATAACTGTTGTAATACTTGTTGTCAGCAGTGTTTCAAGTAAGTTCTGGCTGTTAGCAAATGGACCCAGGACCCATTACAGGCTGGGCTGTTGGTTCAGCACCACAAAAGCTCCTTGGAATAAGAGAATTCAATCTGTAACTGAGAAATTACCTTAAAAGTCATTATCTGTCCTCAATACACATGGCTAGCTGCAGCTGTAGCTGTATGAAAACTGTTTTCAGCCTGAACAGAGACTGCATCTTCTTTCACTTGGGTCAAAATCATTGAAGTGCCATAACTAGGTGTGGATGTGGCTTCCTGTCCAGTGCTGTATCCAACGTGGAGAAGGCTTTAGAATTAGCAAATGCTGTGATATCTCACTGCTAGTGTGGAGTTTACCATACCAGAATATGGTAAAATTATTTGAGGGAAGTAAGTGAAAGATTTTCTTCAAATCAATAATGGGTCATCACTTCTGCAAAACTGAATCTGGGAAATTGTTGTCACTCCAGTTGAGTGAACTCGTTTTGGACTCTTTACTCAAATCTCGTTCCTAGAAAAATAACTCTTTTAGGTAAATTAGATTGCAAAATACTGCTGTGTCCTGGGCTAAGTAACCTGCTATTGATTCTGAGTAATATCCTTTCCGTTTGACTTTTTGATTACCTCAGATAAAAGTTTCCTTTTAAGTGATATCTGAGGATTCGACAGTTCAAAATTCTGTGCCTCCCAGGTGCCTTTTGGCTTCTTTCTGAGCTGGGGTGTGGAGGAAATGACAGCACGAGCTTTGAACTGCCACCGCCTTTGCTTTGTGTCACAGCCTTTAAAATTATTGTCCTGTTTGTCCTTTAATATTGTGATGTTGCAATGTAAAGACTGTTTCTCTGCTTCTGATTTTCACTCTGGTGTAAAAGATGCTTCCTCTTCCCCTTCCCCACTCGGAGTACGGTCATTTTGTACGTCAGCCTGAAGATCCCTCTGTGTTCACTAGTGCTGAGCACGTCTGCCCTGTGTGTATTGTAAATGCTTTCCTAGTTTTGATCTGTGCTGTCTGTGGATTGTAATTGTGGCACGTCCCACAAATTGAGATCGCTAATCACTTCCCAGTGTGAGGCAGAAGAATTGGTATTTCTAGAGATGCTTTGCTCACCAAGGTCATAGCATTCCCGCAAAGGTAGGAGCAATTCTAAATAACTTGCAGACAGTTTTGTCTTTCTGAGTAACAGTCAGATGATCCTGCATACATGGCAATTGGTGTTTGCCATTTGCTTTTACAATGAAAGTCGAAATTTAAACTAGGAAAAGGGTTAAAAATCCGTATTTTGTTTCACTTCTACTTTCAACTCTGCAGAATAGGAGCTGCGGCTCCCCGGTGCTGCTCAGTGGAGTCCCTGTGTGTTGTGCCCCCTGTGCAAGGGAATTTGGAGCGTTTTGTTGTCTTCCCCAGCAGTTCTCACATTTACAAGAGAAAAAAATCTCGACAGCAGGTTACACGTGTGCTATCTTTGCCTGACCTTCTTGCTGAATAAGTAAAAGAAAAGCCTTTTCCCCGCTCTCTCTTTCAAGGCCAGACCCCAACATCTTTGTAACCACTGGCAGCTCGTTACCATCATCATCAACTACCATTCATGTGAGCTCTGGTTCGTACCATTTGTGCCATGTTTATAAATCAGTTTTTTATAATTTTTTTTGTACTGAAAGAAATCAGAGCACTTTAGAAAAGTTTATTTCCAATTCCGTTTCTGTTTGTACCTGGAAGGAAATCTCTTATGACGGTAGATCCTGTTGGCATAACTGCGTTGGCATCTCACTCGGAGCTCTGAACTCTTTTGATGCTCTTTAGTCTTAGGTCTGGTTTCTAGGCCCACCTTGCACTGCAAAGATTTAATAAATAATCATGGTCCGTGTTTAAATTGACCATTTTGTTGGGGAAGTGTTTGGTTTTGGTTTTTTGTTAGGGTGTAAACATTGTAAATAATTCCTTTACTGTTGATACTGCAGTAGCAACATCTTTGTAGTCTTTATTTTATTTGTAAAGTTGATGGTTAAATGTTAATATTCTGTTGAATTGTGCACTCTTGATTAATTGTAAACTTGATCTTAGCACACCAAATGATGATTTTTACAATGATTGCAATGTTTCTCCACTGAAGGATTTCAGAGCTGCAATAGGACTGAAACCAACTTATAGCAATAAAAAAAAAGGATTTAAAAACTGACTGCCTTTATATGTATGTGTGTATATATATATATATATAAAAAATTATTTATTATTTTGTAGGTGAAAGCAGCAGCCACTCCTCACGTGCTTCTCATTTTCTACCCCACACAGAAATAACGTGCCGTATGAACAAAACTCTTGATGGTTTTCCAAAGGAGAGGACGGAGCACAGGAGGTGTTAAGTGGAGGATACTAATAGCTGCAGACCTTGCCAGTGAGGTGAGCACCCAGGAGAAAATCAGCTGGGTTCAAAATGTCTAAACTCAGCTTACTAAGGAGAACGTGAATTTAACAAAGTTGCCTCTGTTAGCGTGGAGGTACTTTGCACGGTGCCAGTGTGAGACATGCCTGGCTCTGTCCCAGATGTATCAGTTCCCATTTGAAACGAGTAAAACAAAAATAGAAACTTTCTCCCTGGTGCTTGTGCCGATTTGGCAGCCCTCCCTCCCAGCACCATCCCATCGCCTCTGGCTGGTGGAGCGTTTCCCAGCTCCAGAGTCAGCAAGTTGTGTTTCCTGGTAAAATCCCCACTTGTGGCGTGCTGGCGAGCTAACCCAAACGCCGTAACCTCAAATAATTTCTAGAGATTAGAACAGATGGAAAACTGGGGAGAGAGTGGGAGAACTGGGACTTGGATCAGTGCTCTCAAAGGAAGAGGCAGGATTTTTAATCATCAAAATCCTGCGTTGAGGAAAACCCTCAACCAGTTTTGGATGTGACCGTGCCAGTGGGACGGTCTGGGAATCGCTTTGCACAGCACAAAGTCTTTGTGTGTATCGAAGCATCTTTGGAGGACCCAGGTTCTTTGTGTTCAGGAGTCAGGAGAGCACAGTCTGCAGCTCTCAGTCTCTGCAGGGCACTTGACATCTGGGTTGCGGCACAAACTGGAACTCAATTGGAAAAACACCAGTTTTTCTGCTTTTCCAACGTATGTAAATAATCAAAACCTCCTAGGCACACCCCTGTTTCAAATTACTTCATTTTTATGGGAAGTAACAGACTGATGAATGAAAATGTAAAGTGTGTGTGTGGAGAAGCTTTTGCTTGTGCTTCCTTCAAAGAAAATCTCTTGCATCTGCTTCTGCTCTGTTCAGCTTCCAAGGAGCTGAGCCGCGGTGGCCGCTGGAGGTCACTGCCTCTGTGTGCTTTCACATCTCACTGGCTTTGTCACTAGAGCAAGGCGAGGAACTTCATATCCTCTTCTAAGTATTGTTCAGCTGCAAGAAATGGCATCAAAATGATGTCATGGGAGACAGCTGAAAGGGACAGACTAGAGGAGAAGTTATGAGGTGCTGCTTCCAGAGCAGTGGGTTTAATTTTTATTTTCTAATTGCACTGTTCTCTCCTGCAGCTGTAATCGTGTCAAAGCAGTAGGAATTGTTTCTAGAAAGACTATAAAAGAGCTGGGATCGGTGAGATCCAAAGTTAACAAGGCCCAGGGGGATCCCTGCGGCACCGATTCCCACCGGGAACTGCCCGGCTGCCGCAGCCCAGAGCTCCGCAGGGGCAAGTTTAAATCTCGGGCAGAATTTGCATCTGTTAGAAGTTGGGTGCTGCTGCTGCAGCCGCCGGTGTTCAAACGAGCGTGGGTGTTTCTGTGTTATGCTTCAGTTCTTGCAGCAACAGCAAAGCAGGCAGACATTCCTTTGGAGATTGCAAACGCCTTGACTGACAGTATCCTTGATAACGCTGTCGCTCATCTGTGTGAGACTCTCTCCCCTTTTCACAAGAAGGGTGTGATTTCAGGATGGATGGCGGTGCCTTCAGAGCTGGTAACTTGCTCATACCAGTATTCCAGCAGCTCCGCCCTGCCTTGTCTCTCTTTCAAATCTGTAGCTAATTAACCCGAAACCCAAACCACATTCTTTCTATTTAGATGAATCACTCCGAGGCCATAGGCAATGACCAGCTTTATGCTAAACCTTCCTCTTTCATGTGGGTGAGACATGGCTGATGGTTCCCATACGTGCATCTGAGATTCATCGGCGAGCCAGATGCTTGAGGACAAACATGCACAAAGGATATTGGCTCCGTAGCGTGCTCCGACAGTGGGAATGTGCTGGTTTCTGCCTTTCCCTTTCCTCACTCCTGTGACTCAAATCCAGTTTAATTTCTCATCCCAGCGATGGGACCAGCCCAAGGCTCAAGCGACAGGGGATGTTGGGTCTGTCCTTGTGCAGTGCCAGCATTGTTTGCTTCTTCTGAGCCCATGGGATCTGGCAGAGGATAAAAGTCAAACCCTCTTGGAGCTGGCAGAGGATAAAAGCCAAATCCTCTTGGAGCTGGCAGTGCTGGCGTGTGCGACGCATGGTCCCTGGCTCGGGGACAGTGTGGCACACAGAGGAGGCTCAGGCGTGGCAGGAATCGCTTTGTTAACGGCGCTACAAGTACAGGGGCGTGAAAAAACCTCATTGAGCCACACAGTGTAGATGTGTCCTGTGTCAGAGCAATAGTTGGTCCATTTTTACTGCATGGGGCAGAGGCTGTTGCTAAACCCGAAGCCATCCCAGGCTGCCTGTGATACGCAGGTTTACAGGGGATTTCAGACAGGTGGATGTCTAATGTCCTTTTTTTTCCTTCTAAAACGTTTGAAGTAGTGGACAGAGTCCCAGTTCACTGGGGATAGATGGTGAATATTTGGATGGAAGCAGCTGGCTGGGGAGCTCTTGCTGGGAGGACCCCGTGCATGGTTATTAATTTTCTTTTTCACTTGGATTTTGATGTAATTTCAGGCACAGAAAGTAAAACCGGATTTGGGGGTAAGGGGCTTCGTTTTGCCTGGGCTGCCATGAATTGTTGTCACAGCAGCATATACTCCAGTTCCTTCCTAGATGCATGGTGGGTGTCCTGCAGAACATGTGAATGATCCATGACCTGATCTTAGCCAGAAAAAGGGAATTTCTCAGTTACTGCTGTGCTTGGGGGGGTTTTTTGCTATTAACAGCAAAGGGAAAGGCTGTGTGCCGCCTTGGTGCTCTGGCAGCAGGGGCTGCTGAGCAGAATGCACCCATGAAGGCAAGAAGCAGTAAAATTCACTTAAAATCAAGGCTGGCTGCTGTCTTGTGGCCAGGAGGGAGGTGGGTCAGTCTGATGCTGTTATTCCTCTGGCTGTGGTGGGTTGTAGGCTTTGGGTGAGAAGAGGAACATCCTGTGGGAGAGCAATGTCACGCTTGGAGTGTTTTGGCTTTGAGCCCAGAGATTATAGAATCCCAGACTGGTTTGGGTGGGAAAGGACCTTAAAGCTCATCCAGTCCCAACCCCCCTGCCAGCAGCAGGGACACCTTCCACTAGACCAGGTTGCTCAAAGCCTCATCCAACCTGGCCTTCAGCACTTCCAGGGAGGAGCAGCCACAGCTTCTCTGGGCAACCTGGGCCAGTGTCTCACCACCCTCACAGCCAAGAATTTCTTCCTCACATCTCATCTCAATCTACTCTCGTACAGTTTCTAACCATTGTCCCTTGTTCTGTCACTCCCTGCCCTTGTCAAAAGTCCCTCCCCAGCCTTCCTGACCAGATCTGTTTGTGGGCTGGGGTCTAGCTCCTGCAGCTGGAGGGCTGCAGTCATGAAGTGGGGTTCTGGGCTAGGAGGAGAAGCCTGGGTTTGAGCTGTGTTGAGATTCTAAATGAATTCTATGAATTTAGGAGGATTTCTGTCCCAGTAACCAAATTAGACCCTAAACTGAATTCACCTGCAGCCCAGTTGGCCTGAATCTTCTGGCCCCAGCACTGAAGTAGCGATGCACGATGATTTCCATTGATGCATGGAAATGTCAAACTGGGAAAACAGGTCTGCTGGGAGGATGTCAAGCATGCAAGAGAAAAAAGGTGTCTAGTTTTCCCCAGGAGTGCTCCCTGCTGTGCCGGGAGCTGGTTCCTGCCAGGAGGAGGTGGAGCTGGAGGGACAGCGCAGGGCTTTCTGCCAAATGAAGGAGGATGGAGGCGATGAAATGCAGCTCTGGTTGGCTTTGTTGCCACTGCAGAGCAGCCAAGCCCAGGTGTGCTTGAAGTGCTGGTTTTCTCTGAGCAGTAGTTACCTCTGAGTATAGTTTGAAAGGTGGAAACAATTCCCAGACGCTTGCAAAGGCTTCAGCAGCAGGGTCACTCACTCCTGTAGCCGAACATGCCGTGAGCGTGGCTCAGATAACATCCCAGCGCCAGGAGCAGGAGGCAGACGGAGACCCCGCGTTGCTGGAAGCAACTTTGTCCCTGGTGCAAAAGCCGGATGTGGCTGGGAGCCAACCTTGATTGCTTGGCAGCGTAAATAAAACAGCTGCTGCTCAAATGGCCACCAATGAAACCTCCCCTCCTCTGACTTGCTGAGCAAAGTCGGACTTTGTCCGACCTTCAGGAATAGCCAGAGATGTACTGAAGGTGAAGCAGCTCCCTGCTTGTTTCCAGGGGTGGAGATGTTTCCTGCTGGCTTCTTTCTGGTCCCAGCTGTGTCCGGTGCTGTGACTTTCCCCTGGGCTGCCAGCTCACCTGCCCGCACTCGTGTGTGCGAGACACGGCCAAGCCGGGAGCTGCCCCACGCTCCAGCTGCTGGGTGGTTGGACTTGATGATCTTAAAGGTCTTTGAGGAGACCTTTAGGTCTCAAAACTTTCAAATTCTCTTGAATCTTTAGGTGATGATTCCAACCTGAAATGATTCCAACTGGTTTGGGTGGGGAGGGACCTTAAAGCTCATCCAGTTCCAAACCCCCTGCCAGGAGCAGGGACCAC
>NW_010340445.1:21330-24615 GCF_000700745.2 Antrostomus carolinensis
GGGGTTGGACTGGATGATCTCCTGAGGTCCCTTCCAACCCCACCACTCTGTGATTCTCTGCTGCGGGCTGGTCGCAGGGCAGGCTGTGGGTTCATCTCCTTGCACTAGGTCCACGAGCCTCCCCATTGAGCTCAGCAAGCAATGGAGAGGTGGCACAGCAAGGGTGGATGAAAAAAAGACCCAGCCTGGGGGCTGAAAATGGCAGAGGCATCAGAGAACAGGGTGGAAATGAAATCAGTTTATCTGCTTCAGCCACCAGCAGCAGGGCAGCTCGCTTCCTTCCAGTCTTGCCAGTTCTTGCCTCTACTAGCAGCTAGGAAGGGTTGTGACATTGATTTATTTAACTCTGAAATTGAATAATGGATCACACCCAAACCATGCTTCTTCTGTGGTGAGACAGTTGGTTGCACCTTCATGCCTGTTTCCTCTGACCATGCTGATTCCTGTCTCGTACCTCCCACCCTTAACAGAGCTTTTCCTTCCCAACCACTGCCCCCTCCATCAACCGGAGCAGGGCCCGGAGCGCACAGCCCTGGGGGAGAGAAGCACCAGCACCTTCCTCCATTTTTTTGGCAGTGAGGAAACCCAACTCCATGGAGAATGACCAGGTAAGGGCAGAGAATAGCTTAATCTTTGGAGTTTTACACAGATTTGTGTGTCCTTCAAAGCTAGAAGGCAGTATAAGACCTGAGCTTTCCCAAGTCCCATGTTACAAAGATACAGGAAAATCTGAGCCCTCGATGGCCGATGGAGACTTGGACTGGAGCAGGGAATGCTCTTCACTGGTTTGCTAAACATTATCCCAAGCATGGGCTGGGAAGACTTGCAGTTTAAGCAAAGAGAACAAGCAAGGGACACGATGGATTTTTATTCAGATTTATTGAAGCAGCTCCAGGCTGAGTAATAAACACACACAATTGCTGTATATATATATAAAAAAAATAATAATTAAAAAAAAAAGTACAGAACCAGCCCGTGGGCAAAGAACTGTCACGTGTTAAGACATTTCAGGCAACTGCCTCTGGTCCTGCCTGCATTCCATGTCACAGCAGTGCAGCCCAGAACCTGCTGCCACTTACTGAGGAGCTTCCTTTGTCCTTTCTATAGTTAATAGCACTTAAAAACAAAATATTCAAATGAAAGAAGTAAAAAATATTCCTCTGGTTCCTGCACTGAGATCACACGAGTTAGGAGGACACTTGGAAACCGGTTGCTGTCTCAAGGGACAGCACAAGCTGCCAGCCCAAGGAGGTCACTCCGTGCTTGTCCCCTCCCTGGTCTGAAGGACGGGGATTTACCGAAGCAGTTCAAAGCCAAAGCTGCTGGTGCTGAGATCCACGGGAGAGCTGGCACCCAGGACAGGTCACAGACTTGCTGGGTAGGAGAAGGCGTTCCTACTGCCCGTGTCTTCTGCCTGGATCCTCGGTGAAGTAAGACCCTGGCAAAATCAGGTGGGAAGCCTGCAGTGCAGAAGAAAATACCATGAAAGCAGCTTGTAGCAAACCTGAGCACACTCCCCAGGCCTCAGAACCCCAAACGCTGCTCTCGTGGAGTGACAGCTGCTTGTTCCCTCTACATCCAGGAGTTTTATCGAAGTATCGTAGGATATTTCATTACAAGTTCATTTGGGTGGTACGTCTGGTTGTGAGGGGAGAAGAAAAAAACCTGCAGGGATGTGTGATTCACTGGCAGCTTTTCTGCCAAAAGCCTTTAGAAAGGTTTCATACCAGTTGCAAATTTTTAAGAAGTGAATCGCTGCGTAGCAGGAAAGAAATGGAATGGAAGGGACAGGGGAGAATAATTAGAAATAGAGAAACCCTGTGTTTATATGTAGACAGGGCTTGTCTTACAAATGCAATTACCGACCATTCTGGGACTAAATCCCAGCTATAATCTTGTTCTGGCACCAGCTCCCAGCCCTCACGTCCCACAAGACATTTGGGTGCCACTAACAGATTAACCGTGGCACCAGGAGGAGGAGGAGGAGGAGGAGGAGGCTGTGCGTGTAGCAGCAGCCAGTCCCCCGTGGCACCGTGCGGTCTGTCCCAGCTCCGGCAGCCAGCCTGCCTGCCTGCCTGCTCACATCACGATGGACTCGAGGAGCTTTCTGCACCGGGGACGATACCCAATCCTCCTCGCAGAGAGCATTCCTCAAAAGCTTTGCATAGGCCAAGACTCAGCAGAAGGGCTGGGATGCCAGGTTCAGTGTCTTGTTATTTATACTAATCTTCTCCCCGCAGCATTTCAGCACCTAAAGAGATGTTCTCTCTCCTACAGGCTTTTAGATCTCAAACTCCCAGCCTGGAAGCACGTTTCTGGAGCTGATGTTCACACAAAGTTCTTCTCTTAAGACAACTCCAGTCCAAATCCACGTGCGTCTACCCCTCAGGCTTTAACCCTTGTGCAGCGTAAAGTTACAAAGAGGAGCTCTGGGTTGATCCACAACTATTTACCTTCCCGATTCTTGGCCACACGGTGACTCAGGCAGACAGGTACTTCCAGGTGCTGACGAAGGCGGTGGGGATGAGGGAATAAGGCACCGTGGTGACGCTGCTCCAGGTGTCGGACGATGGGTCGTAACAGTCCAGCGTTTTGCAGCGCTGCGCCCCGCAGTAACCCCCCACCACGTACAGTCTGTTACCCGACGTGACGGCGCGGCAGCTGATGCGCTTAGCGGTGACATCCCCAAATTTAGACCACTGGTAGGTGTCACTGTGGAAGCGATAAGCAGAACTGGCGGAGAATTCCGTGTCCCCTCCGATGACAATGATGTGGCTGGCCCCCACGGGAGGGGCCGGGGATTGAAAAAAAAAGCCAGCCGTGTATCCCCAGGGTTGGGGGCAGCTGGCGGGCACCGTCCAGCGGTTCTGGCAGGGGTCAAAGCATTGCACCTTGGGCAGCTTCTCCTGGTTGGCACTGGTGCCACCAAAAACAAACAGCTTCATCTTGGCTCCCACCACGGCGGCGTTGCTTACACCTTCTCGGAGAGGGGCCACCAAGGACCATTTGTCCAGCTGCGGGTCGTAGTGTTCCACTTGCTTGAGAGAAACAGAAGGAGAGGCCGGGAAGGCACCGCTCACCGCCGTGTGACCTCCCACCACGTACAGACAGTGGTCCAGCTCGGCAGAGCCGTGGCCAAACCGTGCTACCAACATGGGAGCAGCTTTTGCCCACTCGTCATGGAGGGTGTCGTAAACCCAGACGTCTCTGGAAGCGCCGTTCTCGGAGCCTTTGCCGCCGGTGATGTACACTTTGCACCCGATGGCGCAGGCACTGCACTCTTTC
>NW_010340445.1:24633-25191 GCF_000700745.2 Antrostomus carolinensis
GCACGAGGAATGATCTCGCTGGTTTTATGATCCAGCATATAAATCTTGTCACACATGAAGGTCTGGCCACCGAGCAGCAGCAGGGCTTGGCTGACCTTGCGGGGTCGGGCGCAGCACCCTGTCACGAGGCCGTCGTTTTGCAGGATCTTCATTTTGCATCGTACGGCGTCGGCCACGATCTCCTCTCCCAGCTTGTGGCTGGTCACCAGCTTCTCACGGGCCACTTGCTTTCTCAGGTAGGACTCGGGCAGAAGGGCCAGGCGGACAGAACGCAGCAGCTCTGGCAGAACTTCATGGCGTCGGGGCAAATCATACCTGATCCAACCTATAACAGCTTCATAAACCAACGTCTCATCCTCTACCTCCAGCTCTTCACTCTCCACCAGCTCCAGCAGTTTGTCTTTGGGCAACCGGAGGAAATCTTCGGTCTTGCAGAGCGAGGTGAAGTTGGCCAACGCCATCCTCCAGGACAGCTCCAGCAGCCGCTCGCAGCAATGAGCATCGGACAGCAGCAGCATGTTCAAACAATTCCCAGGGTAAAGATTCTTCTCCAGACAA
>NW_010340445.1:25226-25466 GCF_000700745.2 Antrostomus carolinensis
CCCAGCCGCCAGCAAGGACTCCGCGTTCTCCTCGTTAATCAGCCCCCGGGCTGAGTAAGCGTAATCCAGCAGCAGCTCCAGCACCTCGGGATGGAGGGAATCATGGAAGTTGACTTCGGCGTCTCGACTCTCCTTCAGTCCCCCGCTGAACATGGCATCGAAGTAGCGGCTGCAGGCGGCGAGGACGGCGCGGTGGCAGTGGAAGCTCTGGGTCCCCGCGCGCAGCACCACGTCAGTGAA